>NC_057807.1:551154808-551155392 GCF_018294505.1 Triticum aestivum
CCCAAAGGGCGGGAAGCAGAGGCCTTTGGTCCCGGTTGGTGGCACCAACCGGGACCAAAGGCCTTGTGTTGCCCGATAAAAAGGTTAGTCCCACCTCACTAGTTGGGAGAGCTTGAGAGTGGTTTATAAGCGCTGCTACGCCCACCCTCTCGAGCTCCTCTCAACTGCAGCCTTTCGGGCCTAACCTGTCACTGTGTGCCTGTGGGCCTACTGGGCCTGCTGCGGGCTTGAATCTTGTCCCGTGATTGGGTTTCTAGTCGTATTCAGGCCATGGTGGCCCAGTAGGTGGCACTTTTTTTTGCTTTATTTATTTTATTTTGTTTCTACTTACTGTTGCTATTTTTATTTATTTATTAAAGTTTATTTATTTTACTTTATTAAAGTTTATTTTGTTTCTACTTATTTATTAAAGCTTATTTTGTTTCTACTTATTTATTAAAGTTTATTTTGTTTCTACTTATTTATTTTCTTTTGTTTCTACTTATTTATTTTCTTTTATTTTTTGCTTTATTTATTTATTTTATGAAAATTCCTTTTGCTTTAAATGTTTTGAACATAAAATACTTTGGTAATTTTAGTTGCAT
>NC_057807.1:551155764-551173323 GCF_018294505.1 Triticum aestivum
TATTAGAGTTTCATTAAAGTTTTTAGTTCATTCTTTTTCTATTAGAGTTTCGTTAAAGTTTTCTAGTTCATTCTTTTAGTTTACTATTTTTGCTATTAGAGTTCCGTAAAAGTTTTTCAGTTCATTCTTTTTTATATTAGTTCATGCTTTGAGCTAAATGACCCTGAAATTGAAAAGCATTTCAAATGAACTCTGAAAAGGTTGAAAGTTGGCATGACATCATCATTTCACCCACATAGCATGTGCTAAAAAGTTGAGAGGGTTACAACAAAAACTGGATGCACTTCGTGCATAAAACAGACTATTTGTTTCGAGGTATCAGGGTTTCGGACAAAAACTCGTCTGTTACAACAGACATTTCATTTCTTCACATGTAACTGCAGTGATATTCTAGATCAAAGGCATCGTCATAATAGTCGTGGAGAGAAAGTATTCACTTCTTCTTCGCTTCTGTCCTTTACTTATTGCGCCGTAACCATGGATAATCTTCATCGTTAACAGGGTGCTTGGGTCAGCCTTGACTTTGAAGGGAGGAATTTCATGAAAATTTTCATAATCTTCAGATATGTCGGTCTTGCCCTCCACTCCCGTGATGTCTCTTTTTCCTGAAAGAACTATGTGGCGCTTTGGCTCATCGTATGATGTGTTCGCTTCCTTATCTTTTCTTTTTCTCGGTTTGGTAGACACGTCCTTCACATACAAAACCTGCGCCACATCATTGGCTAGGACGAACGGTTCGTCTGTGTACCAAAGATTGTTCATATCCACTGTTGTCATTCCGTACAATGGGTCTACCTGTACCCCGCCTCCTGACAGATTGAACCATTTGCACTTTAACAAAGGGACCTTCAAATCATGTCCGTAGCCAAGTTCCCATATGTCCAATACGTAACCATAATATGTGTCCTTTCCTCTCTTCGTTACTGCATCAAAGAGGACACCGCTGTTTTGGTTGGTGCTCTTTTGATCTTGGGCGATCATGTAAAATGTATTACCATTTATCTCGTATCCTTTGTAAGTCAATATAGTCGAAGATGGTCCCCTGGACAACGAGTACAGCTCATCATAAACAGTGTTGTCACCTCTGGGACGTGTTTCCAACCAACTGCCGAAAGTCCTGATGTGTTCACATGTAATCCAGTCGTCACACTGCTCTGGCTGTTTGGAGTGCAGACTGTTCTTGTGTTCATCGGCATACGGGGTCTTTCTAGTAGGGTAGGTCTTTCCAGTAGGGTAGGTTCCAAAATATAGATTTATTCTTCCACATGGGTGCGCGTCCCTCAGCGTCATTCAGAACAAATAGTCCGCCGGGACCCTTCCCAAAGATTACGTGTAAATCATTGACCATAGCAAATATGCGATAACCAGTACACATGCGGGCTTCTTCCGGTGATCTGCCTCGCCTTTGAAATGCTTGCCTTTCTTTCGAGATTGATGGTTGGTCGGAAGAAATTGACGATGGCCCAGGTACACATTCTTCCTGCATTTGTCCAGGTATATACTTTCGGTGTCAGCTAAACAGTGCATGCATGTGTGGTATCCCTTGTTTGTCTGTACTGAAAGGTTACTGAGAGCGGGCCAATTATTGATGGTTACAAACAGCAACGCGTGCAGGTTAAATTCCTCCTGTTTGTGCTCATCCCACACACGTACATCGTTTCCATGCCATAGCTGTAAAAGTTTTTCAACTAATGGCCTTAGGTACACATCAATGTCGTTGTCGGGTTGCTTAGGGCCTTTAATGAGAACTGGCATCATAATGAATTTCCGCTTCATGCACATCCAAGGAGGAAGGTTATACATACATAGAGTCATGGGCCAGGTCATGTGATTGTTGCTCTGCTCCCCGAAAGGATTAATGCCATCCGCGCTTAAACCAAACCATACGTTCCTTGGGTCGCCTGCAAACTCAGCCGGGTATTTCTCTCGATTTTTCTCCACTGGGACCCGTCAGCAGGTGCTCTCAACTTCTCGTCTTTCTTACGGTCCTCATTGTGCGATCGCATAAACTTGGCATGCTCTTTGTTTCTGAACAGGCGTTTCAACTATGGTATTATAGGAGCATACCACATCACCTTGGCAGGAACCCTCTTCCGGGGGCGCTCGCCGTCAACATCACCAGGGTCATCTCGTCTGATCTTATACCACAATGCACCGCATACCGGGCATGCGTTCAAATCCTCGTACGCACCACAGTATAGGATGCAGTCATTAGGGCATGCATGTATCTTCTGCACCTCCAATCCTAGAGGGCATACAACCTTCTTTGCTGCATACGTACTGTCGGGCAATTCGTTATCCTTTGGAAGCTTCTTCTTCAATATTTTCAGTAGCTTCTCAAATCCTTTGTCAGGCACACCATTCCCTGCCTTCCGCTGCAGGAATTCTAGTACGGTACCGAGCTTTGTGTTGCCATCTTCGCAATTGGGGTACAAACCTTTTTTGTGATCCTCTAACATGTGATCGAACTTGAGATTCTCCTTTTGACTTTCGCACTGTCTCCTTGCGTCAATAATGACCCGGCGGAGATCATCATCGGGCACATTGTCTGGTTCCTCTTGATCTTCAGCAGCTTCCCCCGTTGCAGCATCACCGTACTTAGGGGGCACATAGTTGTCCTTGTCCTCTTCTTCTTCGTTGTCTTCCATCATAACCCCTATTTCTCCGTGCTTGGTCCAAACATTATAGTGTGGCATGAAACCATTATAAAGCAGGTGGGTGTGAATGATTTTCGAGTCAGAGTAAGACTTCATATTCCCACATATAGGGCATGGACAACACATAAAACTATTCTTCTTTTTTGCCTCAGACACTTCGAGAAAATTATGCACGCACTTAATGTACTCAGAGGTGTGTCTGTCACCGTACATCCATTGCCGGTTCATCTGCGTGCATTATATATAATTAAGTGTGTCAAAAACAATTACAGAACATCATGAATAGATAATTAAGTGACCAAATTAATAGAAGTTCATCATCATATTAAAACCAAAGTATATACATAGTTCTCATCTAACAACTCATAGCTCTCCAGAGCATCTATTTAATTAAACCATACATTAAAAATATGTAAAACATTTTAATGCAAAAACAAATATGATCATAATCGCAACCAAGGTAACAATTGATCCAACGGCATAATGATACCATGCCTCGGTATGAATGGCATATTTTCTAATCTTCAAGCGCATTGCATCCATCTTGATCTTGTGATCATCGACGACATCCGCAACATGCAACTCCAATATCATCTTCTCCTCTTTTTTTTGTTTTTTCCTTCAAGAAATTGTTTTCTTCTTCAACTAAATTTAACCTTTCGACAATAGGGTCGGATGGAATTTCCAGTTCACATACCTCCTAGATAAATAAAATCTATGTCATGTTGGTCGGCATAATTGTCATAAAAACAAATGAACCAAATAGTTATAAAGATAATACATACCACATCCAAATTATAGACAGGACGAGGGCCGACGGGGGCGGATACCAAAACCATCGCACTATATAATAAGAAGCAATAATAAAAGTAAGAAAATTATACAAGTATCTATGTAAACATACAAGTAAGAATTTTTTCCTTTCAGAAAGAAAATAAGAACAAGAGGCTCACCACAGTGGTGCCGGCGACGAGATCGGCACGGGCGATCGACGGCGGTGAAGACGGGGACGGTACGTGACGGAGCAGTAAACCTAGACAAATATTGAGGAAAATGGACCTTGGAGGTCGAGCTTGGAGAGGAGAAATCTTAAGTAGTGTGGCTCGGGCATTCCATCGAACACCTCGTGTGCATAGGAGGTGAGCTAGAACACCACAAAGCCCTCTCCCCTCGTCGGCCAGAAAAAACAGAGCAGTGTGCTCTGCTCTTACGCGAGGGGGTATATATAGGCAACTCATTGGTCCCGGTTCGTGGCAGGAACCGGGACTAAAGGACACCCATTGGTCCCGGTTCAAGCCACCAACCGGGATCAATGGTGGTGGGCTAGGAGCGAGGCCCATTGGTCCCGATTCGTCCCACCAATCGGGACCAAAGGGGCCAGACGAACCGGGACCAATGCCCCCATGAGGCCCGGCAGGCCCCCTGGCCTCACGAACCGAAACCAATGGGCCCGTTGGTCCCGGTTCGTGACTGAACCGGGACTAATGGGCTTATCCGGCCCAAACGAAAGCCCTGTTTTCTACTAGTGGGGGCGGCCGGAGGAGGAGCAGGGAGGGGCCGGTCGGATGAGGAGGAAGGAGGGGTGGTGGGAGGAGGGCTGCCGGCGGAGGAGGGAGGAGGGGGCGGCCGGAGGCGGGAGGGAGGAGGGTGCGGTTGGAGGAGGAGGGAGGAGGGCGCGGTAGGAGGAGGAGGGAGGGAAGGAGGGAGTACCTCGGTGGCGGACGGACGATGGCGACGGCGGCGACGGACGATGGGTATCGGCGCGGGCAAGAGTGACTGAGAGGGAGAGTGAGTGAGAGAGGGTCGGCCGCGGGAGGGGGGGGATAAGGTAGGGTTAGTAGTAGCGGGTCTGGTAAAAGCGCTACAACTAAGGTGAATAGCAGTAGCACTGGGCTAGCATACGCGCTACTGCTAAGTTGGGCTAGCCATGTGCGCCCAGTTCAGACATAGCAGCAGCGCTTTTTGCTAGTACGCGCTACTGCTAAAGTTATAGCAGTAGCGCGGTTTGTTTATATGCGCTGCTACTAAGTAACAGTAGCACATGATTTTGTACAGCGCTACTACTAAGATGTTGTGTATAAGGCTTTCCCTAGTAGTGTATTGTAATATAGCCGAAACCGTCATACACATGTCTTTCTAATGCTTCCCAAGCCCAGATTGTTAGGTGACATTCTCCACCTCTGCGATGCAAGCTAGCATCACGTTTGGTGCACCATGCCCCTGTGCTGTACACTTAAGGAACAATATTGAAAGCAGGGAAGGAGGCAAGACTTTGGAGCACACTTCATAAGAGTTGTTGGTGGCGATGGACCTCAATATATGTGAGGTTTCTCACTGCTCTTTCTTTTTTCTGTCGAATTGGTTATCAATTCCTATGGACCCTACCTAAAAAAAGTAGTTGTGGTTTTGGCACGCAACCACTATTTGATCTTTTGCATGCACAAAGGGATTTATGGAGATGGCATAGCCAGCTAAGAATTGTGAAGAATGGTCAGAGGAAAAGCAAGTAATGGTGGCTGCCAACAATTAATCTTCAGAACGTGCAGAATGCTTCTCAAGCTCATCGCATGTCTTCTTATCTATGACTTAAACTGTGAAGATATATATACAAGGTTTTGGGTCGAAATATAAGCATCCAAGTTGGCATTGAAGAGTCAGAGTCGTGGTTGATTCATGAGACCCGAGGCCAACTCTCCGTTTGTCCATGGCATGGCAAAACAGGAGCAGCTTGATGCCAAAATCTCTATCTAGTATAAAGCAATGGCACCATCTGAGTAACCATGCATAGAGAATAGAGAAACTAGATAATACCCCGCGCATTGCTGCGGTAAGATATGCTCATTACTAAGATCCATACATGAATCATCGGTTGTAAAACTATTTGATTATGGTTGAAAGTCCATAAGATTGCAACATACAAACAGCCTTGTGTTGAATACAACACTCATGAATAATATAGAGATAGATAAGCTTTGCAAACATTTAAAAAATGTTTTTCTAGTGAAATAAAAAGAATTTGTGAACCACAATGTTACGGTTAAAAATGTTTAATCTGAACAACACAAATCACATGGCAACACATATTAAGGTGATATAAATAGCATAATTTGTGAGCTGTTATATATAACAGTACTGTATGGCACACAAAATTAGAGTCAACAGTGAATTTGTAATACATATATAGTAGTAGGAAGAGGCATTCCATATAAGGCACTTGAAATCTTGAAGAGACTATTTTTGCCTTCAGATGGTATTTTTATACCATGCTTTTCTTTTTTGCTGAGGTACTTATTTCATCATGTTAAGATGTCGAACGGAGTAGACCTGATCAATTCATCAATAATCTGATTTTTCATACTAAAAATGTTATCATCACAAAGGGAAAGAAATAGTTCAACAGTTGACCAGGGCAATATATCTCAACAAAATAAGTGATAGTGACCTTCAGTACCACAAATAAAATTACAACAAACAAAGGATGTACAAAAGTGCAGTAGCAGAAGAATGGACATCCACTGAAAGACGTGAAGAAACAAAGGCTATTATACATGAGATTCAATCCCATTGATATAAGCATGGGATAGATATTGTACTACCTCTCACCAACTAACATAATTTGTGTTAAAAATGCAAAAAAAAAAATCAATGTGAGAGAGAGAAGATAGAAAGGGAAATTGGCTGTTGGAGTGCAGATTCGGTTGGGAGAAGGAATGTTGCGCAATAAAAAAGTATAAGCTGCCCCAAAGAAAACATGACTGGACCGGGAAATCGATAGCATTAATGCAAAGAAATATATTCGATACATAATAACATGGAATTGTATGGTATACACCAGTGGGAATAAATAAGAGAGTCCATGTCGAGTGAGTAATCCATAATTAGGATTCATGCAAGGTATAGAACTTGTTTATAGTTGTAATCTTATGTCTTTCTTCTCCTTTTATGTACTGGCAGTGCTCTTGCTGTTTTCATCAAATAAGAGGAAGGGGTATATTATTACGAACATGAAAATAGTACTTGTTTCGTCATGTGAATACAACACCAATAGGAAGCACGATCATTAATATGTGATGCCTTGACCTATAACTGAATTTTGGCGAAAAACATAGTGTAAATCTAAATCACATATGAACATATAGTTAAATAAACTAAGAAAAGGAGATCTTGCCTATGAGTGCAATACATGAAAAATAGTGATGCTACTTCCAATACTGGATCACATTGCTCCTCTTCCTCTCAGTATTTGCAAAGGTTAGACATCAATTCAGAAACAAAATGAAAATCCCAAGTTTGGCACTGAGGGATGTGTAACATACCAGGTACTTGAAGGCTGCATTTCTTGGATTGAGTGTGTTGTGATTGGATATCCACATGTATGGGGAGTACCGGTTGTCTGTGCATTAAAATAAAAAGAAGTTGTCACTAACTGCAGATCAGCTTGGTCGCCTCTGGAGGGAGACAAAGTTGTCACTAACTGCAGGAGGGAGATGAAGTTGTCAATGATCTAATAAAAGATTAGAGAAAAGATGATAGTAAATGGAAGGAAATAATCTTGGATCAGATAATAATAACAACAAAAGGCTACAGAACTAAGTCCAAAATACTGCCAGTGATTTGGATCAAAATAAGTTACAGAAGCCCTATCTTAACTGTTGGAAAAGAACGTTGTGAGTTCTTGTGGCTTTGATATAACTGTAAAAAGTATGGAAAAGTTCAGTAATTGTATAGAGATAGTTAGTTTTCGCAAAAAAAGCAAAGTAGTTAGTGTTACCCATATTCACGAATCAACCAAAATTGGACCACCGCAAAGATCATTGCACAATCTCTGAAGCCGATTTGGTAAGGCCGATGTGGATGCTTGAGAATGTCAGTCCATAGATGGGTCTTCTTGAGGGCGAGCCTGCATCTGCATACAAATAAACAACAACCATAAAGGGCTCATACATACTCCACTGCCAATCTAACATATAAATCCTCAAGAAGTGCTAGGCACAACCGATGCCTCGAAAGCACGGTACCACGAGAGGCAAAAGACCATCGCACCGCGCCCGCGCGGTCGGGCGTAGCGCACCACGCGAGCGAAAAATACACCGCACCGCGCGAGGCATATAAATCCTCAAGAAGTGCTAGGCACAACCGATGCCTCGAAAGCACGGTACCACGAGAGGCAAAAGACCATCGCACCGCGCCCGCGCGGTCGGGCTTAGCGCACCACGCGAGTGAAAAATACACCGCACCATGCGAGGGACGAAAATGACATCGAACCCTAGCCCCAATCCACGTCCCCACGCCCCTCGCTCCTTCCTCCCTCACCCGCCGCCGCTCCCTCCCACCTCCTCCTCCTCCTTCTTCTGCGCCCTAGGAGCCCCGCCGCCGCCCTGCTGCTACTCCTCCACCGGCCCACCTCTTCCTCCTCCCCGCCTTCCATCGCTCGCGTGCAGGCCATCGTGGCCACGCGCTTTGCGGGTGAACCCGACCGGCCCGTCACTGTTGGCTCGAGCTGCTGGGAAGAGGGAGGAGTCTGGAGACAGCGTGCAGGCACAGGCCGTGCCTGGTGAGGCGGCGCCGCCGGCCATGGGACACTGGACCTCGGGGAGCCCCATCCTAGGCCCGCGCCCAAATTCTTGGGCAGGGGAGGATAGATCGACGATGGCGGATCACATAAGGGAATGGGAGATCGAGGAGAAGGGAGACGAGGGTGGGTGGTGGCTTGCAGCATGGGGCGGGCACGTCCAACGAGGGTGGTGTTCTGTGGATCTGCTGCCCCCTCTCCTTTGGCGACCTCCTCCTCCTCATCTGCTGCCGATGGCTGTGAGTTCACGGCTGCTCCGGAGCTCCAACGAGCCAAGGTCATCTCTGAACCGCATTTGTTTAAGGGAAAGATAGATACAAGAAGAAATTAGTCTGTACGTGCCCTTATTTATTTTGATTTTTACCACTCCTTGACCAACTCATGCTCACATATCAACTATTCCCCGGACTCCCTGTTTCTAGATTGCTAGACATGTTAGTTGGTTTTTATCTTTATTATCCTAGGATGGCATTTTTGTTTAAGGGGAATTAACTCTCTTTTTAATAGTACATCTTCCCCTTTTACCAATAATCTGATATATATATATCAATTTATGGGTTTCTCCCAGTTGTGTGCAAATCCGACAAAGAAGAGAAAAGGAAGAATATTGAGGAAGAGTTTTGGTGAAGAAGAACAAAGTGAACTCTCTCTCTCTCTCTTCCCCCTCTCTCTCATGTACAGCCATGGTTGTTTGCAATGCTTGTTTCTTCTTATGGTGCATCTATGATCTTCCTAGCTTGTTCTCATTTCTAAATTACCACACACGCGAGCACCACCACAGTCTAGCCAGGTTTGGTTCAGAAGATTTCTTTGTTCCCTGTCTTGTAGATTGTTTTCTAAAGAAAGAAAAACAGGTTTTCCTCAACAAGGAAAATAAATAAATAAATGATACTACTGAAAGTACTGACTAGCTAGCTTCTATTCTTGTCCTAAAATTTGGTTCTGTGATCAACATAACTTGCATGGAAGAACAATGTCACTCCATTATCTAAAACCACATGTGCGTGTGCATGCAGAGTAGCAATGGATTGTACAGAAAATAGCATACTAAATGTTCTTGATGAGCTGATCATGGACCTCGGCAAAATTGACAATGCTATCGACACTCTTTGTGACGCTGTATAATATCTTACACACTCATATTCATTCGATATATACGCTTGTATATGTTATACCCTTTTTTAGACGAAGTATATGATACTGCTTACCAAACATAGCTGTTCTGTTACACTTTTGTCATGGAATAGAAATGAAAAATTATAATTTAATTACTCTGGCATCTACAGTGGAAGGATCGGTTTTTATGGCATGGACTACAAAGGAGAGAAGTGGACCGTGTGAACGTAGTACAACATTGTTGTTAGTTCGCGCAGTCGAGGTCTGCTCAGGAAGACACAGTTCGATCGAACAACTGTTGTGTTTTCCCAGTTGTTTGCAAATCCGACGAAAAGGAGCAAAGAAAGAATATTGAGGAATATTTAGGTAAAGAAGAACAAGGTGAACCCTATGTCTCTATTCCCCTCTCTCTCTCTTGAACACCCATGGTTATTTGCAGTGCTTGTTTGGAATTCTTATGGTGCATCTATGATCTTCCTAGCTTGTTTTCTTTTTCGGGTTAAACTCCAATCAAGCATTGTGACGTATTAGTCATAATTCTATTATTTTTCCCTCGACTACTTTCTTTTGCCAAGATGAATTAATGTGTAGGTTTTCCACCACAAGTTCGTTGCAATGCCTTATTTTGTATTTAGTTCAGTTCAACTCTGGAGAATAGCAGTTTGATTTTTACCCCTTGACAAGTTACATTGGTACTGTATACAGGTTTGTGTATGATCTTAGTTCCTACAAACTGGAAGGCGAAGATAGATTAGTTTACCATTTTTTACCATCTTCAGTCACAACCATATTTTCCGTCATGAAAACACTCTTAACTCTGAATTTGCAACTGTTCAGTGCATTTATGTTGCTTCCTGCAAGGTCAATGATATGGAGCCAGTTGGAATTCATATTCAAGCTAATACAGTGACTAAATTTGGCGAGGTTGGCACCTTACTGCTACTCTATTGATTCCTCTGTCTTATAATTATGTCGATATGTCGTTTCTTGAGAAAATATGCTTTTGTACCTAATCATGATATGCTGGAGGGTGACTGATTTTGACAACTGAGTGTGTCTTAGTCGCAGTAGGGTAAGGGCATCCATAATTTTGATCATGGTACCGTAGTTTCCAACTAAACTGTCATTTGCCGATTCTATAGCAGTGATTTCATATGCCTTACTAAATATGCTCTTGTTTTCTGAAGCAGCGAGTGCCTGATCAAGATCTATGGGAGGGTAACGGTTATTATAATAATTGAGTGTACCCAATGGAGGCTGCATTACATAATTAATCGGAGGGTAAGGGCGTCCATAGTTTTCATTGAACTACTTCAGTTTCCAACTGAATTTTCATTTGCAGATTTCGAAGAATGGAGTTCTAGGTTCTAACCATGTCGCTTCCATTTGTTGTATTCTGAGAATAAATCTTGTTCTATATCCCTGCATTGTTATCCACTGGACTCTAAAACAAAAATCAATGTTTGCACATCCAGACAAGGTAAACTTATGATGAGTGGACTCCACAATATAAATTGACATTCTATGTCAGTGGAAGTGAGTCTATACTCACCGAGGAACAATTTGATCTGATAACTATGAAATGTTCTTTGTTGGTTTTGGTTCTATAAGATCAAGATCTATAATTATATTCACTTTACATGTTAACATGTTGTAAATAAATTGTTATCTAATAGTCAGCAATCTGTGGGAGCTTTTCCTCGCAGTAGGGTGTGTTGTTGATGTTTTCTTGATCTACCAGTGAACTTGTATCATGTGGCTAATATGTATATACAACGAGACTTTATTTAAGTTCGCCCTTTTTGTTTTGTGCGTGCTTGGTGAATTTCTTACCCGGTTTGTGGCAGAAAATAGAAAGTCGAGTTTGATTTCTATTGTGGCATTGCAATAGATGACCAACCTTTTATGTTATGTGCTTTAGCTTCTTTTCAAATTTTAGAGTGACAACCGTTTGACAAAGGGTGAAATTTTTGGTAGGGCCTAGGTGGAAAGTATTTGATTAGTTTTTGAGAGACTGAACAATATTTTTAGTTCTGTTTTGTGCTAATGAACTACTTTTTAATCACTTTCTTATGAACGTATAAAATAAATTACATTGTAATGTATCATGTTGTATTACATGAAAAGGTGTTGAAAAGGACGCAATCCATCAAATATATGTAGTATGATATAGGATCCTTGCTTTATTGTATCCATATGTTTTAAGGAGATTATCTTGTCCTTTCATTATTCTTATTATTTGTCCTTTTCACATTAATCGTGAGTAGACTTGGGCCATTGCATTTGATGTAGATCTTATTTGCATATTAGTCCAAGAACAACAATTGCTCTTTGTTGTGGCATTGCTGGAGAAATACAAATGTATATACCCGTTTCCCACTGTCCAGTCGTGGAGATCCCTGAGGCATTTGATTCTTGTGGGATTCCCACACATCTTACAGGATCATCAACAAGTGGCTGGGCCTCTACATTACTCAGAAATCTTCCGACAGTCTCTGATTCAAAAGAAAACAAATAAGAAAGGATGCATTGATTATTTTGGGTTGATATTATTTGAATTTCCAGTGAAATTCAAACTTGAGACCTTACTCGAGTATTTAGTTCCAATGGAATTAATGAATTTCCCAAAATGCCTCTTTGGGTATTAGTTGCATTTTTATTTGGATCCTTGTACATTCAAACAGTTTCTGATTCAAAAGACAACAACACGGAGAAGATAAAATGATTAAGCAACACCCAAATAGTGGTTGCAGCAGATCTCTCTCTCATTCTCTTTCTAGTTTGGTTGACCATTCTTTTTGTTCTTAGGTCTTTGATCTGCTTTCTTCTTCAAGGAAGCAGACCACGATCTCCTACACATTCTGCCTTGCTCCCCGGGGCAACCTTCTCTGTTTCAGATCCACTCTTTTCGTTCTGGTTTTAACTATGCTTATGATTACCTGTCTTGCCGAAATTCACTTGCCATACGCAAGTCTTCTGGTGTGTGCTGACGGAAATTATATTTGCGCAATCAGATTAGAGTAGATAATTTCCTAACCTTGATTCCTTATCGAGTGCTTACTAAAATAGATGTACAGTTATTTCATTCCATGCTTACAATCCACAAAGTTAATTCTTGTGATTTACTTATGCTATCAAAATCTGTTTGATTTCCTATACCCGTAGGTACCATTGTATACCTGAATCCATGTGATTTCATGTCTCTATGGTTATATTGATTATCTTACCTTTGCTAGCCATGTGTGCCCTCACCTTTGTTCATCAATTCGTGCGCAGGTATGGATCGGTGATGTCGATGCCCATAGAGCCATTACCTCATGCATGATGTGTGTTTTTGTGTGCCAGTTTGCTGGTTAGTGAGTGATAATATTCTGATGAATGTTTCATCAGTGTAGCAAGTGATCAGCAATAGACAACTCTTACTTTTGGATTGAAGTGCAGATCTTGCTAATGAGTTAACTATTGACTCATTTATGTATTCTTATGCCCCAATGCTTCATTAAGTATTCCTATTTCTGCAACATAAAATTATTTCTTACCATCTTCTATTGTTTTCCTCTATTTTTATAGTTATTCAGAGAACACAACATGTCACATGAATTCTAGACTAGTCTACAGTTAACTGGTTAGAATCAGTTTCTTGAGTTTGCTTGCTTAGCATGTAATATTTCGCACTCACTAATTGTATTATTTCACGGTTGGCAATTGTTAGAACCAGGTCTTGAGTTTGCTTGCTTAATCGTGTCCCTGTGTAATTGCTCACCAAGCTCGCCAATGTGAGTTTGTCCCACATAATGGAGTTTCTATGAATTCTTGGAAATTCTTGGAAATTCTCTTGTTGCTGTTATAACGTGGGTGTGTTCGGCTTCCTTCTTCACTAAAGGTGAGTCCTTTCTTTGAGGTTGGCCAACATGATGTTGTTTGTGCTGCAAAATAATTCGTTATGCAATTATGGTTAGGTTGTCCTTTTTCCTTCATAACCGCGTTTAATGGGTAGCTGTTATGCTCACTTTCCTCAAAGCAAGGTTGTGTAGCCGTGCTATTTTGTGCTTTAAGAAGTAAGCCGACACCAAATCAGTAATCATGTGCTTCTGCTTTGTTGGCCCAAAGTCACTATTTTGTGTGTGTTATCTTTACTCTTTAGCCATTCCAAAACATTTATCTGATTTTGCAGTATTGTAGACCATAGAATTACAAGTTGACCATATTTTTGAATGTGTGAACCTCACATAGATGTCGTGCGAATGCAGTTTGACAAGAGTCGTAAAACCAATGGATAATAAGAGACTGTTTGATGGTGAAAGAATTTATGCTCGTGGTGACTACCTCAAGTGTGCCAGAGTAAGAATTTGTCACAATTTAGTTTAAGAAGACTATATTATAGTTCTGCAATATTACATGCTTATTACATGAAGAGGACCCATTTGGCAACACTTAAATCATTTTATGGCGCCTTTGTTTCTGATCTACAAAACAACAACTTTTACCGAGGCTTGTTATTTCTAATTCATTCTTTTTCCCTTCTTGCTTATTGTAACACAAGCCACCATGACTCTAATATCAATCATACACACCTGTTCGATATACTCCCTATGTCGTGCAACAAGCCAAAAGTAATCCATTGGAATTTATAGATGCTTACAAAATATGCAGCCCTATTGGTAAAAAAGGAAAAAACAATTTCAGATGCCCCTGTTTTCTCCATCGAGATTAGCCTTCATAAAAATCACATTCTTATTTTCCTTCGCAAAACATTTTGTTGCCCTTCTGTCTACCATAGACAACCAATCATATAGCTCCTTGACTATGCTATACATTTTTTTTATGCCAACAGAAAAAATGTGTACTACTAAATCTCTGTGCAACGCCTGTGCAGAATTTTTTTTCATTAACAAACATTATAATGTGGTTCTACCCCGCAATAATAATAATAATAATGTGGTTCTGGCTTTTGTAGCCGCAAAAAAAACGATCTCCATCAACTAAACAAGTTTCTGTAAAATAGACCAGCCTGCTTAATACATTGGCTTTCGATAAATTTCACGGCCCATCACCAGCCCATAGAAATCTTCGCCTGGCCCTTTTTAGAAGGAGACCGCAGCTCCCATTAAACTCAGCCGCTCCAGATTCCTTATCCAGATCCACCGCCAGACCACCTCCCCCTTCCGCGTCAACAGCGACCGACCTGGCATCGACCGGCTGCTGGAGCCATGGCCAAGAAGCCGCTCCGAAGTAGCGCCGCTGTCCGTCGTCACGGCGTGCTACCGACGTATTCGCTCGCGGCACGCCTGGCTCAAGGACTCACCAACGAACAAGCCACCTCTTCCCTTCTGCATACGCGTTCCAACCGCCAGATTTACGAGGTAGGATCCAACAACTGCATTAGATTCGTACAGACTAGCCAAGATTTCTCTTACAGAATCGATAAAGAGGCAAATCAATTTATCATCTAACACTTACAATATCATCTCAAAATTTCCAAATAGATCCTGTACATCTTCCATCAAGCACTATTTTTAGATGCTATGCTGGAAGACACTGTAGCTCCAAAAATCTATATGTTACGCCCAGCCTATAGGAGATGTTGTTATAGAGACTGTGACTGGGTTTTCTCGATCTCTGCAACGCTTGCCAGAGAGCACTGTCAAGAGATTTGCTTTTCAGACTCATCTTGCTACTTTTTCCGGTTTATTAACATATGAAATCACCATAATTTTTGCCATGTCTCTGGTTCATAATATGATGCTCACAAGCACTTCCCCATCCTGATTATTCACATACAGTTTATTGTTTCGCTCAAGATCGTCTTTGAGAACTGGCCAATCTTCAAGTCAATGAAGGGCACTCACATGGCCAAGAGACATGAGATCTTCATCCACCAGACCTTGAAAATGAGGCGAGAGAGATCTGCCCTCACCTTGAAAATGAGGCGAGAGAGATCTGTCCTCTACTGGGTTCGATGCGATGCCGTCGATTTCACCCACTGGCATTGAGCGATATGTTTCCCCTCCCACATAAAGAAATCAGATTTTTGAGGGCTAGGATTATTTATTAAATATAATGACCGCCTTTTACTACTAATGGCACGTTAAGTCTGTGTGCATCACTGTTAATCATCACAACTAATACCACGGTCTAATATATCAGCTTAATTATTCTATTACTTCTTTCCAGATGGCTGCTGTTAAACAAGAGGAGGTAGACACAACCAATGATACCAGCGGTGGCCAAATTACCCATGGTAATTCTGAAAAATGTATTTATAATTGTTTATAAATTGCAAAGAATGTTTCTTCTTCTTCGCTGATGCATGTTGTTTGAAAAGTTTTTTGTATCACACTTACACATGCAAGTTGATCAAGTATGTAATAAAACAAACTTCTTTCAGGGTCCAATAGATCTTGTGTTTGCTATTCATTAATGCTGTAATTTATTTGTTGTTACATGTGCAAGCACTGCTTACTACTTCCAGCTTACCATATACGATGGATACCATTTTCTGCCTTTCACTAATACACACAAGCTAATTAGCCCCTCTGTTTGTTTATGTTATCCTCTATCTGTTGTTGCAACCTTTTACAACGTTCTCCTTACCTATTCAACACAGACGAACCACTATGTCGGAAGCACAATAAGCGATATGAGTATATTCATCGCCCACGCAAAGCAAGCTCAGTCAAAAAGTTCTAAGGCAAGAAAATCCATCTAAAGCCTAGAAAGTTCATTCTCCATGGTAAGAACTACATTACTCTTCTCATTCCATCAGCTCTCGCAACAACTACTGAAAAGTATAATTTTGTGCAATTTAACATAGGTGAGCCTTGCAAGCACTACTTAGATGAGTTTAGTCGCCACGTTGTGTGGGGCAACATAGTTAGGCTCTACAACCATAATGTTCGTGCACTGCAAAAGATCATCCACAGCACCACCACGCCTAATAACTACTATGTGTGACACATGACAGAAACATTTGCAACACAAGGCAAAAGAATGGTAATCCTTCGCAATTATTCTGTTCTGTTTCATATAATAGCATGGTATAAACTGATATAGTGACTAACCTTTACTACTGTTTTCAGTATTTTAATGTCCACTTTTCTATGGTTCCCTTTTCCCACACATGGATGCTGACCACGGTGAACTTCCAATCACAACTGGAGATGGAAGAACCACTGTCACGGCCCGCTTTATAAAGGGAGTTGACAAAAGGGCCACCATCACTAAAGGCTGGAGCGACTTCTTCCGTTGGACCCACATGAACGAAGGGCAAGCATATGCTTTCGGCTTCAAATGCACTTCCAAGGGATTGCACCTGATTGTCTACTCAATATAAGCAAGTTGCAGGAGCCCCTTTCTATATAACATAGTATTAGTATAAATGCCTACAAAGACATCTATGTTTATCCTCCTTTTTGATCTTATGTAATCCCCTAAGACACTGCTGTGCATTTAGCTATCGATTATCCGCTACTTAGGCTGCTCTATCGCATGCTTTTGAAACAACCATGATAAAGGAAATATATGCTCCTTCAAGTTCATATCCAAAGGCCTCTACATGATTATTTATCCAATCTAAAAAGATCACAAGGGTCCTTTCCTGCATGACTTAGTGTATCATTTCCAATCTTATGTACTTACTGCATATAGTATATGATCTATTCTTTTTGAAAAACAATATGTTAATGCACACTCTTACACCAATTGGCTTACATTCGTCCTTTGCGCCATGGGCGCAACGGGTCATCTAGTTGGGGGAAAAGGAACACCATGTTCTCCTCTACCTACACTTTCAGGAACGGAGACAGTAGTCAGTAGGGGAGGATGAAAAGAATAGGTGAGGTGCATCAGCGGTCCTGCCATCAAAGAAGAAGGACCGGCGGCCAAAGCCATAGGAACCAACCTGGAACGGGACAATTCAATCTCGGAGAGTAGTGGGGGGCGAACCCGTGGTCATGGCGAAGCCGAAGAGCCTCGGACTGGCAGTCATGCCAGAGCTGAAGACCGTTGGAGGCGGTCGCCACACATCCACCACACCAAATTATTGGTCTCTTTTCTAGAGGAGCCCGCCTAGGTCGGCGCCGCCCGCCAGGGAGTCGGTGCTGCCGCGGTGGAGGTAGCCCAGCACGCCGTCAACCAGGACGGCGAATTCGTAGGGGAGGTGTGGAGCAGAAGCCGTGCATCTCCGTTCTCCGAAGCGCCTCTCTAGATATCTCT
>NC_057807.1:551173621-551194352 GCF_018294505.1 Triticum aestivum
TTGTGTTTGTGCGCCGATTGCTTTTCTTTCTGTGGTGGGGCCATGGGGGGAGGAGGGAAGGGGGAAGCTGACTTGATCGGTGGTTTAATGGCACGATGAAACGAACAGACAACACATTCAGCTGGAAGCTGGAAACTGAATGTATGACCGGCCAATGTGCATGCTATGATTTTTTTTTTGCTGAATAATTTTTTGGAGGGCATGATTGCTGATGTGTCAAGGCTGTTGAGGTGGATAGGCTGCATGTCAAGAGAAATATGTTAGTGGGGATGAACTATTTAGGTATTATAGATGAGTGTTTGCTCCTCGCAAGGTGGCTGTAGATATGCAGTCAGACAGGGAAACAGCAAGGGCATGTGTGTGTATTTTCTCTCGCTCATTTGAACAGGTGTGAGTTGTTCAATAGTCCATTCATTGATAAAATGTCCAAATAGGCCATCACCGTGGGCAGAGGACTCCTAGGTTATCAAGCATAAGCCCTAAAATTAAAGATCGAATGTAGTATTCTAGTCACAGAATGCATGTGAAAATATAGAATTGTGTTGATGGGGCCGTGAACTCGGTCCACTAACACATTCAGATACTTCCTTTCTCATCCTCTCGTCAATCTCCTTAGAGCGTGTATACACACCTTCTTCGCATGTTCAAGGACCGAGGTTCATCTCGTTTAGAGCCTCTCAAGCTTCCTTTGTCGTGTTTTTCTCTGATATGGTCATAAAAACAACACCGGGCAAGTTAGGATATGGAGGTCCATTATCTCGTCAACCGCCTTCCCTTACACCGTCGCCCAAACACCATGCGCATGCATGGGGATGTTCATCTCCGCAGCACACGCCCCTTAATTATAGTCATTGAGCATCAGGGTATTACATCCTTCAATATCTACATTACCACTTCTTTGATTTCCCTTCAAATGTGAAGCAACAAAACGGTAACAGAGAATCCTCCAACCCCACTATGGTGCAGATCAATGCAGAAGAAGGTTCTACCAGTTAGCTATGGCCTATGTTACCACTTGTTAACTTTCCCAAGAATCGAACACATAGTCAGGAGGCAGCTCAACTGGGTGTATACAACTCGCCTTTGTGCGTACATACTAGCCGCAACTTTCAAAATTTTGCTGGAGCTCACACAAAGACGGGTACAAGAATAGACTAGATGATATAGCCTAATTTTGTGTCCTCGGTTCACCATGTCGATGTCCTAGAATGGCCTTCGCTGGTTGGTTCCGGAAATGACGGCGCTTGATCGTAGTCTCCTTCATGAAGGCGGCGCTGTTGAAGAAGGTCATTGCTCTTGTGGTGTCGATAGATGGTGGTGTGGATATGGTTGTTGTAGTAGTTTGTTCGAACGTTGTTGATCGCTTCAGGGTCTTTTCTTTTTTCTTGCTTAGTCATAGTTTTCTTCTTGGTGACTTTCTTATTTGTCGGTGTTTTTGTTTGTGTTCGAGTTGGTTGTGGGCATACTAAATGTACAGAGGCCTGGTGTGTGTTCTTTGTGTCTGTATCCTCTTGATGCTTAATTTGAAGTTAATAAAATTTACCCTTTGTAAAAAAAACATAATGAAAGCAGTAAAACCAAATGTGCTGCGTTTATAAGCAAAAGTTTGCTGAAGTCAAGTAAAATGCCAGCAAATCAGTACACCGGCATGTACTTTTTTATTGGCGTGGAGCCCGTCAGACACTCTGCATGCTGCTTTATTGGACCCACAGTAATGTTACACTATCGTACTATGTGGCTCGTGCAGTTTCAGAAGAGCATGTAACCTCAAAATTGGTAAAACTAAGAAGGTAGTCCTACTGAAACGTCATCTCGCACGAGAAACGCGAGTACCTAAAATTTTGTGAGCTGCACTGAACAGTATAGATAATCTAAACTAGGAAAATAACATTCCAACCAAAAACATATATTGCCACCAAAAGAGCAGCCGAGGAGGGCCAGGATATTAAACGATTGAAGAACACAAATGATAGAAGAGGAAACCACTGTGTGGAATCTAATAGCGGAAAGTATGGACTGGTTATTCCTACTTCAGGTCAATCCAGAAATACCGTGATGTTGGTTGTTTGCACCATTCATGTTATTCTTCGCCCGCTCAAGGCTGTATATAAGCGGAAAGCAAGTGAGAGATCCTTCATGCTGATTGGTTCGCTGCTCTGTACATCCTGATTCCGCCCACCTCCTAGTCCCACACATGCTCAAACATAATGCTACATGAGTAATGAACAATTGAACATCTAGTTTAAGGAAGACTCGGTTGATCATGTAGTGTGTAGTGAAGCCAGACAATTAACCGCTTCAAGCTAAGATGGAAAGCTAATCCGCACGCAGAAGAGCGACATGTGCTCATATCCCAAGAGTACGTGTCAACGGTAAAAACTGGAAGATTTATAAAAGTCATCCCCTTCGGACAGCTCCATGCGCTCTCCAAGGGTACTAGTAACCCTGACAAGAAAAACAAATGCGGGGTAGTGCTACATAGGTACGTAGTGAATACTTATAGCCCTGTTGGAAAGTTGGTGATGTGTGTTTCTGGAAATTATATCCATGTTAGTCACTGTAGTAGCCTTAAGTTTCAAACCATACGAAAATGGAGTTTGTTCAAATGGCATTTACATTAGATACCTTTTCTTTGCCGGTGGACATTTACATTAGATCCATTGCGATACTAGGCCATGAAAGCAATATTGCAACCGAAATAGAAGTTGAATAATCTCATCTTTGTCGCAAAACAACATGTTTTGCTACATGGTCGTTTAATGCGATTGTATTTTGCAAAAACTATCCCCCTTCCAAGATGTTTGTGCCAAAAGGCGGTTGAGTTCAACAGGACTTGTTGGACAAAACTGTTTCCCATTCCGATGTTGCTCTCAGGACAATGTATTGTGTGTATTAACTAAAAGCTGTTCAAGGACATAAAATGTGTGTATTAATTAGCACCCATATAATAAACTCTAACAGTTGGATTTTTTTCAACAGCAATACGTGGGTGTCTTTCCTCCTCGTCAAGAAAAGTTTCCTTCCTCCTCTCGCCGACGGTGCCGTCGCCGATCTGCCCCACCTTCGTTGGCCTTTGGGCCATGGAGGTGTGGAGGTGCGTATCTTCAACGTCTCGGTTGGGACTGTTCGTCTTCTTTTGCTTGGTTACATGTTTGATGTTTCCGATCTACAACTCTCTTCATTTGTGATGCTTGCTGCTCTGGTGCGCTGTTCTTTTGGGGCCGTCGCATGACGACTTCGCAAATGTCTACTACAACATGGTTTGCTAAGCTCCGATTAGGGAGGGGCGATGATAGCAGCGCGCCTTCGGCATGCTCCAGTACTTCTAGTCGTCACTAGGTAGTCCATGGACCTGGTTATAATGCTTATTACCCCTAGTGTTCTCTGTACGGTCATGATGGATGTATAGATTGGAAATTTCTCTCGCAAGAAAAACATCCATATATTAATCAATGGAAAAAAGGATTTTTTTTCTTGACACCCAATAACAATTGAAATGACATCTGAACATAAGAAAAATCTCTTGTAGGCAAACAAACGTCAGCGTTCTAGTGTGCTAACACCAGAAGATTGATGAAAACTAAAAAAATGGTGGCCAAGTAAAAAACACTTCCATCTGAGATATGGCTTAAGACATAAACCATCTATTCTCTCAAAACTATTGGTAAACGTTTAACAAATTTGCTATAGGTTATTGACACGAAATCCCGGTGACGAAATTCACACCTATCTAAAATACCTAGTATCTCAAATTGTACGCATCATGTTTTCAGTTCATGAAACATTAGTTGATCTTATTAGAGCATCTCTAGCAGACGCGTCAAAAGGTAAATTTGAGGACAAAGTATTTGTTTTAGGGAATTAAACATCAGCTAGCAGATCCCCTAAATCATTAGCCTAGAATGACTTTTGTAAATTACTCAATGTTTTTTTATAGTGCCTGAGTACAGATACTCAAGTAGAATTATCACAACCAGAGAGCAAAACCGGCCTCGCAAGCCGAAACGTCGGCAATCAGAGTTTGGTTCCCTTGTGATCTAGCGAGTCCCACTAGCTAGTTCATGTGAAAGACATTGGATGTTCTTCCCACCCACCTGGTTTGATGGGCTCAAAGCTTGATAGGGCTCTCTTTATGTCAGCTAGCAGGGTAACATGCAGAACGACTTGGGGTAGCCTGTTGCAACTCATTTACAATCATTTGGCAGTTCGCCTCCAGGATTATGTGACCTCTGTAGATGTCAAATAGTGCCTGCAGGCCAGATTTAACAGAACAGGCTTCAGCTCGCTCCAGGTTGTTTTGTAGGGCTGATGGTCCACCGTATTATATAGAATCATTAGGAGGCATTGCAATAGATGTCATCCTAATGCTTCCCATGCCTAGATTGTTAGGTGACATTTTCCACCTATGCGATGTAAGCTTTGGCATCGCATTTAGTGGATCATGCCTTAGTGTTGCACACGCAAGGAACAACATTAGGAGCAGTGAGGTGGCAAGGCATTGGATCACATTTCATAAGAGATATTGGTGGTGATGGACCTCTATATATGCAAGGTTTCTCACTCCTCTTTCTTTTTTTTTGTCAAATTGCTCATCAACTCCTACTGACCCTATGGCCCTACCTATAGGAAAAGAGGTTGTTGTTTTTGCACGCAAGCACTAGTTGATCTTTTGCATGCCCAAAGAGACTTTTGGAGATGTGATAGCCAACTAAAAAGTGTGAAGAATGGTCGGAGGAAAATCAACTAAGAGGAACTCTAACAGATCCCGTATCCGCAAAATAACTACGGTTTAGGTGAAGTTTGTGCTAAAAAACGTCTCCAACAGATCCCATAAATGCGGAATAAATTGACATGATCCCGTAAACTTGACCCAACTTCTATCAAGTTTAGGGGAAATTTTACTTCCTGTAAAGTTTTTGAGGCAAGGTAACTGCCCGAAACTTCCCATCGCCACCGCAGCCCCGCCAAAATGTCACTGCCCTGCCACCGCAGCCCCGCCAAAATGCCACTGCCCTGCCGCCGCCCCGCCGGAATACCGCCCCCGCCTGCCCCAGTCATGCCGCTGGAATGCCGCATTGCCAGTGCTGCCTGCCACCCCGCCGCCCCGCCAGAGGCCGTCATGCATTTCACTGACTGGCGGGCCCTAGGGCATTATTTAGTTTTAGTTATTGAAAGATAAAATAGAAGTAGATTTAGGGGAAGATGTTTTATAGGATATGACAAAAGTAGCTTGCGGGAAACTTCCCCTAAAATTTATGGACATCGTGTAAAAGCTCTTTCACGGAAGGTTTTTTTAGGAACTGTTGGAGTTGCTTTAAGGGTGGATGCCAACAATTAATCGTCAGAACATGCAGACTGATTCTCAAGCTCATCATATGTCATTTTATCTACGACTTCAAACTCTGAATAAAAGTACAAAGTTTTGGGTCGAAATATAAGTATCCAAGTTGACATGGGAAGAGTCGCAATCGTAGTCAATCACGAGACCTGAGGCCAACTCTCCATTTGTCCATGACATGGCAAAACAAGAGCAAATTGATGCCAATATCTATCCAGTATAAAGAAATGGAACCATCTATACAACCATGCGTAGACAAACGGGTGTTTGCTCCAGGCAAGGTGGTCGTTGATGTGCAGTCAAACAAAGGGAAACAGAAAAGGCATGTGTGTGTATTTTCTCTTGCTCATTTGAACAGCTGTGAGTTGTTCAATAGCCCATCATGAATACAACTCCAAATAGGCCATCACTGTTAGCAGACGCCTGCCATGTAATCCAGGCATAAGCTATAAAATTAAAGATCAACTCTAGTCATAAATGCATGTCGCAACAAAGAATTATGTTCATGTGGCCGTGAGCTTGATTCATATACACAAGAGCCAAAGAGAGCATGGATGTTATATCTGACGTGTACCCACTGATGAAACATTCAGATACTTTCATGCTCATCCTCTCGACCAGCTCCTTAGAGCGTGTATACACACTTTCTTAGCAATATCAAGGAGCAAGGTTCATCTCGTTTAGAGCCTCTCAAGCTTCCTTTCTTGTATTTTGTCTGATATGGTCATAAAAACGACATCATGCACAACTTAGGGCATTTTTTTCGAAAAGGAGGATTACCCCCGGCGTCTGCATCAGGCACAACTTAGGATATGGAGGTCCATTGTCTTGTGGACCGCCTTGTTGCCTTTCACCGCCGCACAAACTCCGTGTGCCTGCATGGGGATCTTCATCTCTGCAACACATGCCCCTTAATTATATTCAACGAGTACGAGCGTACTACATCCTTCAATGTCGACATTACCATCTTCGATGTCCCTTCATATATGAAGAACAATAACAATGCCAGAGAATCCCCCAACCCCACTGTGGTGCAGATCGATCATGAAGAAGTCTCTACCACTTAGCTATGATATATACCACCTGTTATCTTTTGCATGGATCGAACACACGGTCACGAGGCAGCTCAACTGGCCGCCGTAAGCAACCCACGTTTGTGTGTACGAACTAGCTGCACCTTTTGGTATTTTTCCGGTGCTCACACAAGCATGAACACTAGATTAGATAACAAGCGCATGAAGGCACTGTTGTTGCCGCGGCCTTCCTCTCCCTCTCTCTTGCTGCACCTCCCTCTCGCTCTCTCTCTAACATAACAAAGAAGGAGGAGGAAGAAAGGAGATAGTGGACACGAGAGGTTTCTCTCGCTGCACCTTTTGGTATTTTCCCGGTGCTCACACAAGCATGAACACTAGATTAGATAACAAACACATAAAGGCACTAAATCGAAGTTGGCCTGAGTACTAGGTATGGCTTTTAAATTTGCTAATGCTCTTTTGTATTCTCCTACATCAAAATTGACAATCCTAATCAAGCACATACTAGTTCTAGGAAACTCATCAAGCTAACCTAATTCAATCTCGGACTCTTATTACACTTGTCAATTCAGTTCTGACTTCTACGCTAACAACAACATCTGGATTACTACTACAATCATGAGGTGCCAATTCTGGGGAGCCCAGTACTATTTTCACTGCCACTTTCAACAAAGGACTCGTACCGGAGTACATTCTGCCTTTGCAAATTTGCAGCTGCTGGCTCCGCTGCTTGCATATCAACCAAAGCCATGCGTTGGAAAATCTTAATCGTAGAAGCCTGGGCTAAAAAAAGAAACGGGTCAATTAATGTTATGATAAAACTGGAGATGCAACAATAGCATAGCATACATGCAAGAATGAACATTGATAAACTTTTTTTAAAGGGGAGCAAGCCCTAACCATCAAACAACTAACCACGTTCCAGAAAATATAGCTCACTCGTATTTATGACACCACCAAAGCCATAATGTTTGAAGCGACATTTGCTCCGTACCCACCTTCGCGATATCCACCAGCATGACATTTCCTGCAAAACGGACTTTTAATGCTTATGAATACATGCCGCATTACCATGTTGCTGGTTTGGGGGGCAGTACCTCGATATGTTTGTCCTTGTCGGCCCAACACGATTAAGCTAGTTCACTCACACAATAAGATGAAGCATGTTTCATATACATCGCTCACAGCGCTGGTTTACATGCAAAAGGTACACAACGCTAACACACCCAATGCTAGTTCCTATATGGACTGGCTCATGTTGTATTTTTTCGTCACCTGTTTTTTCAGGGAGGTTTTTCTTTCTATTTTTCTCAAAGGATGGGGTTTGCTTGTTTTTTCTCAGCTTTCAGGGAGGTTTTTCTATCTATTTTGGTGCTATACTTAGGAAGTGCATACAGCGACCCTTCAATGTTGATGCAGCGTCTGGCGCTTTATTCCTTGTTGACGTGACTGGAAATCGGTGAAGTCCATACTGGATTGGGAGTCGGGATGCCTTAGACAGTTGCATGCAACAAGAATTGTGGGTTGGTCTCCCGTCAATGGGGCGTACGATGCTTGCCATGGTCGAGCAGTCCATGCCCCGCGCGCGTGTGGCAGTGAAACTGCAGCGCTGCACCCGACCTAAACCTTCATGCGCGTGTGGATATGTAGATGTTTGGGATGCCACTGCCATTTCAGCATGCTGGTGGTGCTGCTTCTTCTTCTCGGGCCATTTAGATATAGATGAATCTTTTCTGGTTTTAACTGGTACTATATGATGATTGACTGGCATCAACGTGGCATTGTTTGGGAGAGCAACATATGGAGGTGCCAGCGAACAATGGTCAGTATGTATAATGTTCGAAATGCTGAGATTTGCATCAAAAAATCCATTAATTTCAATGCATTGTCCACATATTAAATTCATAGGCAGAACCCGCAAACAAAATTGATAGACATAATAGATATTAGCTGCTGACCAACAAATCGCTGGAGCTCGAGCACCAACCGGCAGGTGAGGGGATAGCCAGAGCACCTCTACTAGAGATGGTTGGGACCCCCACATGTCATTGTGTATACACATTTTTTGATGGATTAAGTTTTAGGGGATATGCTAGCTGAAGAAAAGTTTAATCGCTCAAATTTTTGATTCTTTGGGATAGGGAAGATATTTTGGGCTTTTGGGATAGAAGATCTGCTAGAGATGCTCTTGGCCTTGGAGTGACAATGCCTCCCGACACTCATTGCTTGTAACTTCTAGGTACCTACGAAATCCTAGTCTTGCAAAACTAGTATACATGCCTCCATTAAATCAAAGTTGCTAGGTACTCCCTCTGTACGTGAAAGACTGTACCTATATAGATTTGCACATAGACAAAGAGAAACCTCCATGGCATAATTAACGCCCAAAAGTAGCAGATTTATATGTGCATGCGACCATTGAGAGAAGGAGATTAAATGGAGGTTGCTGCATGCAGTAATTAATGTTAGACATGAAGCCAATAGCTAGAGCGCAAGTTGCTTCATTTGTCAATTAACAACAGTTAGGTTAGAGGCTAAGTGTGCATTGGGAGTGTAGATGTACACTCTTTGCTTGAAAAATTTCTAATGCAAGATGTACAGTTTTTCACGGAAGAAGGGATTAGTTACAAAACCATCAAGAAAGGGAGTTGTGCTAGTGGAGAAACTGGAAAGGCATGGTGCTCAAAGAAAAGCTGAATGCTTGGTGCAAGAAGTAATTATTAATTGATACTTGGAATTGTCTTATCAAGGGAAACAAATACTCGAAGAAAAGGAGAATGGCAAGGTGTAAGAAGCAATTCTTCATTAATATATTCACACTTGGAAGCATCTGAGCTAGCAAAATAGGTACTCGAAAGAAAGAAGAACGGCATGGTGCAAGAAGTGTTGGAAATTAAGTGTTTTATGTCTGGTAGATCTCTAAATGGCAGTCCTCATGAAAGCCAAGATGATCAAGTAAGTTGTTCTCATACACAGATTTTATATGATATTATACTTTGTGACAAATAATTAACATGGACTGACTTTTACAAATTACCCAGTATTTTGCAGGACTGATGTTCCACCGTATTATACCACTCCCTCGATTGAATATTAATACAAATTGTCTTTTGAAGCTGTCTCCTTTTCCAATTAGATATGAGCAAATACATTGGTCATATAAAGAATGTAGTAAGGTGTGTTTCGACTCAAATTTCATAAAGGGGTTTTATCATTTATGCCACTAGTTCTGTCTCACTATTCAGTTTTGCATAATAGTATGTTTAAATTTTGTTAATTTACATGATTTTTATTGATAAAGGGGGCTATGGTCCATTCATTATTCATATTCTTTTTTTTCTAAATTAATGTGGATGTTAACATTCAAACGTTACATGCTGCATAAATTGGTTGTTAGTTAACGATTCTATAGGAGGTTGAAGTGAAGTTATACTAAACATAGTGGCCACCGAAGGATCTCAAAATTTTAAAGAAAATGGTTGTTACTAAAATAAAGTGGCCGATAATAATACTTCATTTAACCATGCAAAAATTATTAGTGATGAAAAAAGTGGCCGTGAATAATAGAATTGTGGTTGTCATTGCCTCAACGTTGACAACGACACACCGTCCCGTCATCATTATTAATTTAAACTATGATTATCCATGGTTTTATTATACTCGAGGGAGTGGGTATCCTTCATGAGACGATCCATGTGCTCCACACTAAGAAACTTGATGGTGGTATCTATGAGGTGTACTTTGAAAAGGCTTACAACAAAGTAAAGTGGTCTCTTTCTCAACAAGGTCTTCACATGAAAGGTATTGTGACTGAATGGGGGCAACAAGTGGCTTCTTGCATTCAGGGTGTCAGTGTTGAGGTTAAGATTAATGATGACATCAGTCATTTTCTCAAAGCCTAGAAGGGTTTGAGGCAGGGTGGCCCCGTATCGCCAATATTGTTTAATATTATGGCAGACATATTGGCTAAAACATGGGCTAAGAAGGATTGTCAGGTTTGGGGCCTTATTTCACATCCGGTTGATGGAGGTATGTTTATCCTCCAGTATATAATGGATGACACAATCATTTCTTATGGAACATGACGTTGAAAAGGCGATTAATAAGTTAATCCTTTGTGTTTTTGAGAAGTCATCAGGTATACAAATTAGTTTCCACAAGAGTGAGCTCTTCTGTTTTGGTAAGCCCAAAGAACAGGTGTCTCAGTACAATGAACCGTTTGGTTTTGGTGGGATCCCTTCCGTTTACGCATCTTGGAGTTCCCAGTCATCATTGTAGTCTAACTAATATGGAATGGAGAATAAATTAAGACTGTAATGAAAATAAGCTAAGTAGTCCAAAATGTAAGCTTTTCTCATACAGAGAATAGCTTACCCTCGTCATGATGTTCTTACTAGCCTACCGATGCCATGTTCTCCTTTTCCGAGATACCTAAAGTGGTGTTAAAAAGTCTAGACTTCTACTTGGCTAGGTTCTTCTTGCGATATGCAGTAGAAGCGGACGTACAAACTTGCTAAATGGGTTGTCTTATGTAGGCCCAAGGACCAGGGTGGGTTGGTTATTGAAAACCTAAAAGTAAAAAAGAAGTGCTTACTCAGCAAATGTTGCATAAGTTGCTTAATGGGGAAGGTGTATGGCAAGAGTTGTTGCACAAAATATACGTGTATTCCAAAACATTTCCCTAGTCGAGGCAAACCCTACTAGTTCACCTTTTGGAAAGGACTTGATTAAGTTTGAGTCCTCCAATTTTACGAGATGTTCCTTTAAGGTTGGTGATGGCCAAATCGACGAGTTTCTAGGAAGATACATGGTTGGGGAACACTCCAGTAGCTCTTCAATACCCGATCCTTTATAATATTGCGATGTCTTTTGTTTTGGGGGCAAGCCCATTGAATATCTAATTATGTAGAGCTTTACTTGAGAACAAGTAGACTAAGTGGATCCATTTAGTTAGTAGGTTGATGTCGATCAGTCTAACTCAGACATCAAATACAATTTTATGGAGGTTGACTATTAATGATGTCTTAACGGAGAAGTCTATGTATGCAGATCTCATAAATTATGGGCCTGTTTTTCGAAGAAAACATATTTAAAAACAAATGTCTCTTCTAAAATCAAGTTTTCATGTGGCTCTTGCAAAGTCAGGTAGTTCTTACAAAAGATAATACTGCAAAACATGTCCGGCACGGTAGCACAAAATATTGTTTTTGTGATCAAGAGGAAATGATTCATCATTTATTCTTGTCATGTCCGTTTGCTAAATTGTGTTGGCACACTATTTATGTTACTTTCACTTTACCACAACCAACAAGTATACCATATTTTTGGTTGGGCGGTATTAACCATAATTTGAAGGGTTGAATCCATGTGGGAATTGTTCCATTCTTTGGACAACTTGAAATTGTCGGAATGAGTGTATTTTTAACAGATCATCCCTTGTAATTTTTTGGAGTATATTTTCAGATCTAGGGTGTCACCCGTATGTGGTCAGCGTGTGAACGCACGGAACCTATGGACTCTGCGTGCAGCCGTTTGGAAGCGGTTGCACGGGTTTGTTTAGCTAGTAGTAGATTATGTGGATGAGCTATGTAATCTTGTTTTCGTCCATGATGGTCGTGTTTTGGTGTAAAACTTTTGATACTCGGTGATTTCACGTACTTTTGAATTAATAGAATAAGCATCATATGCTGCAAAGGCTGGGGCAATCCCCTTCTTCGAAAAAGACAACAGAGACCATAACAATAGCTAAGAATCAACAGGTTGTGGTCGTTATTGATCTTTAGCGATCACAATCTAACTTTTAACAACTCCGTATACCATCGCTAAAAATGGTTTTCCTAGTAGTTGCTTGTGACTCGGCGGAGTCCGTATGCAAACTACACGTGTGTAGCTTAGACAGGTTGCCTTTCCACCAGTACACAAGCACTTACGGGATAGCTTGCTAGTAAAGCTAGACAGATCGATCTTTCTTGGCACAACTTGGCGAAACACGCACGTGACACAACATGGGCGGCATGCACCGCGATTTGATGGTCACAGGACCATGTCAGTCATGTGTTTTTTCCTTGCTTGATCTGAGTTTGTTACCAGCGGGTTACACGAGTATAAATAGCAGCTATATACTAGCTAAATACAAGTACAACTCAGTGATTGATTCCTGTCCAACCCGGGCATAGTCTCCTTGGTTATTTCCGACAAATTGCACATGCAACAAATTCCAGATGTTGTCTGTGCACTAATTACAGTACAGTGTAGTAGTAACGTGCTGGTCCTTGAACCCTCTAGAGGCGTATATCCAGGAATGGGCAGCAGGGTGAGAAAGAGTTGGTTCCATCATATGCATGGAAGGCCCCCCGCCTAAGGTAAGTCTTCCAAACCTAACTCTTTTCGATATGATTCGTCCAGAGTCATGGATTACGGTTAAGAACAGGAAGAATGCGCGCCGTACTGTGGCTGGACCGGCGCCGGCGGTGGCCGCGGCATTCACGCCGGGGATCCCGGTGATCGGGATCAAGGCAGCTCGGGAGGTCGTTTGAATTCCATCTTGGGCCACGCTGGGCCGTTTCTGACTGACTCATTGCCGCAACTGGCTGGGCCGGAGATAGCTGGGTATGAGGCCCAGGCTATTCCGGTACACACCAATATTGCGTGCGCCGACACATGCAGCGATTCGATCGATCGTTTCTCTGCGTGTGCTTCTTCGCCGCTGGCTAGGGTTCATCGGCACGCGAAGCCAGGGTTTCCTTCCTGTGGTCCTGGACGTGCGAAACGGATCCCACCCCTCGTTGCGATGGCTGGCCGAGGGGCTGGGGCGCCACCAGGGAAGAAACCACCGGTCGTGGCTGCTGTTGGCCGCGCCGGGGTTGCGCCGCCGCCGGCTGCTGGCGCTGGGCGTGGTGCCGCGGCTTTACCTGGCGGCCCTAGGCCTCCGGTGGTCATCGGGGCAGCACAAGCCGTTGTGGGCCGCGGAGGTGGCCACCTCGGGGCTCGGCCGCCGGTGCCGCTGCGGGCCGCCTCTTGGTCCCGGCCAATGGCGCAGGGCCCGACTGTGATTGCTACTACGGGGCGGGACGGAGCGCAAGGTTCGAGGCTGACTACGCCCGCGAACCAGGTATTCACAACCGGTAAGTCGCCGCCTCACTACGTCGCGAGGCCGGCGCAAAAACGGCCTGGGCCGACGCAGACTCATGCATCGCCGCATGATAACGTGGCTGCTGGAGGTGCTAATGGACCGCCCCGGGGACAGTGGGGGGACGATGATCACAATGCATATGGGGAAGGCCAACACCGTGGTTCGTTGTCGACGGGTGGTTTCCGCGGATATGCTTGGCAGAGTGATGGTACTGCTGAGAGACCTTTTCTCGGCCCTCCGGGTGGTTTTGTTGAGGGGGCGTCTGGCCCTGACTACCAGCAGCGAGGTGGATACCGTGGTCCTCGTGGTGGTCGAGGTCAGTATCATCACCTGCAGCCCCCTCCACCTATAGTCGTCAAGCAAACGGTCTCCGTGGGGGCAGCCGATCCCGGTCAAACGCCGGAATTGTCTGGTCAGGCTATGGACGTGGTGACGGTGCTGGCCAATGCTGAGGTACCTGGGACTGTGGCTACAGTGTCGGCTTCGGTCGAGGCGGCAGACAGGGCAGACTCGGATAGAGCGTCCAAGTGGGCGCGTAAGAAGGAGAAGATGTTGTGTTATCGTTGTCGTGAGAAGGGCCACTTTATTGTTGAATGCGTGGCGGAGCTTTGTGATTCGTGCGGTAAGCCAGCACATGACACAGGGTAATGCCCGATATTGCGTAATCAGATGCCGACTCTTACAATTTATGGAGTATATTGTGCTGAGTTGATGTTCTTTGAGTCTCCGGCTGCGAGAGAGATCCCTGAGGAGACCCAGAGTTTGACCACCGGGGTTGTGAAAGTTACCCAAGGAGATTTCTCTGAGACTCAGATTGTGCAGAGGCTTCAGGAGTTAGCTCCAGGTGACTTCCAGTGGGAGCTTGTCAGTCTTGAGGCCAACATGTTCAAGGTTGACTTCCATTCCGTGGAGGATTTGCAGAGGCTTTTGAGTTTTGGGTTGTGCAGAGTACCTGGCACAAAATGCATCCTGGAGTTACACGAGTGGAAGAAGGTTGAGCCACAGGGCAAGACGCTTACTCAGGTATGGTTACGATTTTCCGGGGCTCCCTCGAAGCCGGTGCTGGATGCTCGAGTCGTGGCTAGCTTGGGTATCATGGTTGGGAAAACTGAGAGAGTGGATATGGCCTTTACCCGAGCTCACGGTGTGGCCCGACTGCTGGTGAGTGTTCTGGACATTGAGTTTGTCCCTGATGTGGTTAAGTGGACATATAGGGGACAGATTTTCAACCTCGAAATTGAGTTTGAGTATGCCGATCTCTTCACTGAGGCTATCAATGGGACTGATGTAGATATGCACGAGGGTGATGATAGCTCGGGTGCCAAGGAGGCACCGGTTGATGATGTTGGACGAGAGTTGTCCAACGGATCGGGCCCCGTTACTCAGACGCCCGGGGACGGGCCCTGGGACGGGAAGGCACCATCCTCTTTGGTGCCTATGAGTTCTCTGAGGTTTGGGTCATTTGAGCCAGCTTCTGCTCCTCCCAGACTCTGAAGTGACCGGGTGGAGTCCGATGACATGTTTGAGCGGATGCTACCTACCTTGGAGGTTGGTGCTGCTGATAGCCCTGTGCTTGGAGGCTTGGAAGGGAGTATCTCGCTGACGACTTCGGTCGGGGGAGGGGAGGCGGAGTTTGGGTAGGTGGCTCCTCTTTCTCTGCTCTCCATGCGGTCTCACTTCAGGTGACAGAGTCGACTTTGGAGGCTGTCCCTAGGGAAGGGAGTCTGGGGCAGGTGGCCTCGGCTCTTTCTCCACCCCTCACGGTGCCGGAGCTGCGGATGGCGGTTGTGCTTAGGGAAGGTGGTCCAGGGCAGGTGGCCTCGACCCCCTCTTCCCCTCTGGCGGCTAGGGAGGCCACATCCCCTGTGGCACTAGTGACCCCCTCTAGCCAGAGGGCTGGGGCGGGAGGAGTGTATGGGCAGGCGGCCCTCGCGCTTCACTCTCCCGGCGCGCCGGTGTCCGAGGGCCTCGGTTCGAGGCAGACGTCAGTGGGGCCGGGGAGATCCCCACCGCTTCCCCCGGCAGCTCCTGCCGAATCTTCGAGGGGTGGAACTTCGCGGGGTGCTGGGGGTGAGGCCGGTGGCTTTACTCTAAGTGGGGTCACTCGGGAGGAGGTCATCGCCTTTGGAGGGATTCTGGATCCGGTCTCTGCGGGGCGACGGATGAGCAGCCGTCTCCAGGATCATCCGGAAGTTGATGACATGTAGCAGTGGTGCGCCATGAGGGCGGCCAAGCTTCGTGACATTAAGGTCACTACTGGTATGTCGGTCAACACTTCTAATTCCATTCTAAATTTTTCTAATAATGAGATTATTAATAATGCATATCAATTAGGAGTTTCTCTAGGTAGTAATGATAGTGAAATTTCCAACTCTGTTAATGATCTCCTAGATTTGGAAGTGGAACGCGCTTTAGAAACGATTCGAAACTTAGCAGCGGTAAAACCTATGAATGATGCAGATATCGATGCGTTGAGGTTCAGGGTGCTCGATAATTTTTGTGCGGATCTTGCACCATCCATTCCCGAGTCAGAGGAAGAGGATGGCACTTTTGATGCTGCAGTAGTTTGATCCACTGAGCCCAGTTGTGAGGACCGGGTGGACGATCAAAACAAACCTAAACGCAAGTGGAAGCGGAAGATCTACCCTGCTTCAGCGGTGTGTAGGAGTGCTAGGATCCGTACTACTAAAAAAATTCATGATGAAAATGAAACGAATATTTTTGAATAGCAGAGGTCTGAAAGACTTGGCTAAAAGAAGGTTTCTTGCAGATGCGTCTATCGAGCGTAGGTTGGATTTTATTGCTCTCTCGGAAACTTGTAGAGATAATTTTTCGCCCCAGTTTCTCAATACTTTATCAGGAGGTGTCGATTTCGATTGGCAGTGCCTGCCTCCAAGAGGAAGATCGGGTGGGATCTTACTTGGAGTGAGATGTGATTCGCTGGAAGTACGAAGTGTACTGATGGGCGATTTCGCGGTTAAGTTTCCGGTTAGTTCCAAAGATGATGGGTTTAATTGGGCACTGGTGGCGTTTTATTGTGCCGGCAGCCCAAGCTCAAATCCGAGTTCTTGGCGGATCTAGTTTGAATTTGCGGCTCTGAGCAGCTCCCAATTCTGGTTGGGTGTGTTTTCAATATCATTAGGAGGAGAGACGAAAAAACAATGATAACTTCGATGGCAGGTGGTCGTTTACGTTTAATACCATTATTCCAAGCTTGGATCTGAGAGAGATAGAGCTTTCGGGTAGAAAATTTAACTGGGCTAATGCCTTGCCAAATCCGACGTTTGAGAAGCTGGATCGAGTCCTAGCGAGCGTCGAATGGGAACAGAAATTTCCTTAGGTAACGGTCCATGCACTTTCGCGTGGAATTTCTGATCACACGCCTTTATTTGTGGACTCGGGTGAGCCACCCCACATGGGGAACAAAAATTTCTTTTCATTCGAGCTGACATGGTTTGAACGAGAAGGCTTCTTGGATCTGATAGCCAGAATGGGCTAAGAATGCAGGAGGTAGGACTTCGGTTGAGCGCTGGCAGAATAAGATAAGGCATTTGTGAAGCTTCTTCCGTGGGTGGGCTAAGCATCTTAGTGGGATTTATAAGGTCGAAAAGAAAAGACTCCTTACAATTATTCAGTCCCTAGATTTAAAAGCCGAGTCCAAAATTTTGCAAGCCACAGAGCTTCATGCTAAACTGGAGGCGGAGATCAGGTTGAAAGAGCTTCTCCGTGAAGAGGAATTAAAGTGGGCGCTACGGGCTAAGGTTCGCAAAGTTGTCCAGGGGGATGCGAACACTCAATTCTTTCACATGATCACGAATGGCAAGCACAGAAAGAAGAGAATCTTTCAACTTGAACAAGATGAAGGAACGATTTTAGGACAGGAAAACCTAAAATTATACATAACCGAATACTACAAACAATTGTTTGGGCCTCCGGAGGATAATTGTGTATCCCTGGATGAGTCCGGGATTGAGGATGTGCCTCAACTTACTACTAATGAAAATGATATTTTGATTGCCCCTTTTTCGGAGAAAGAGGTGTTTGAAGCCATTACATAGATGAAAAACAATAAGGCCCCAGGGCCAGATGGATTTCCGGCGGAATTCTATAAAAAGTGTTGGCATATTATTAAGGGGGATTTGCTACCATTGTTACATGATTTATTCTCTGGACAACTTCAGTTATTTCACTTGAATTTTGGAACAATAATGTTGCTTCCTAAGAAAACAGAGGCTGAGAGTTTTGAGCAGTTCAGGCTGATCTGTCTTCTCAATGTTAGTTTCAAGATTTTCACTAAGGTTGGGACTAATAGGCTCACGCAGATTGCGCATTCTGTGGTGCAGCATTCCCAAACTGCTTTCATGCTGGACAGGAGCATCCTAGAAGGGGTTGTGGTCCTTCATGTAACGCTCCACGAAATCCACAGGAAAAAACTAGATGGAGTTGTTTTTAAGGTGGATTTTGAGAAAGCATACGATAAAGTCAAATGGCCTTTTCTTCAACAGGCCTTGCGTATGAAAGGTTTTGATGAGGCCTGGCGATGCCAGGTAGAATCGTTCACGCAAAAAAGGAGTGTTGTAATTAAAGTGATTGACGACATAGGTCATTATTTCCAGACACATAAGGGCCTGAGACAAGGGGATCCGATGTCTCCTATTTTGTTCAACATTGTAGTTGATATGTTGGCAATTCTAATAGGAAGGTCTAAGGAGGCTGGTCAGGTGGGTAGCTTGGTGCCTCATCTAGTTGATGGAGGTGTGTCTATCCTACTGTACGCCGATGATACGATCATCTTTATAGAGCATGACTTGGCAAAAGCGAGAAATATGAAGCTAGTGTTATGCTTATTTGAACAATTGACCGGGTTAAAGATTAACTTTCACAAAAGCGAATTGTTCTGTTTTGGAAGAGCCAATGAGGAACAAGAGGCTTATAGGAAATTGTTTGGGTGCGAATTGGGGACCATACCTTTTACAATTTAAGTATACCAATTCACCATCGTAAGCTGACAAACAGAGAATGGAAGTGTATCGAGGATCGCTTTGAAAAGAAACTGAGTTGCTAGAAGGGCAAGCTCATGTCATACGGAGGCCGATTAATTCTGATTAATTCGGTTCTCACGAGTATGCCTATGTTTCTCTTGTCTTTCTTCGAAGTCCCAGTTGGAGTTAGGAAAAGGCTGGACTTTTATCGATCCCGATTCTTCTAGCAGAGCGATGAACTAAAAAGAAAATACAGACTCGCCAAATGGGATATTATCTGTCGACCGAAAGACCAAGGGGGTATTGGCATTGAGAATCTTGAGGTCAAGAACAGATGTCTTCTCAGAAAGTGGCTGTCGAAGTTATCTGTCGAGACTGATGCCACTTGGGCGCTGATCCTCCGTAGTAAGTATCTTTACTCCAAAACTTTGTCCCAGGTGACAACGAGGCCGACTGACTCACCTTTTTGGAAAGGGTTTATGAGAGTCAAATTAGTCTTTTCTAATAGGAAAAAGTTTATTATCAGCAATGGTGCTAGCACACGATTCTAAGAGGATACTTGGCTCGGAGATACCCCCCTTGCACTTTAATACCCGTCTCTGTATCGTATTGTTCAACGACGTGATGCTTTCGTTGCAACGGTACTTCAATCCATTCCCCTTAATATTCAGTTCAGGAGGACGCTAGTCGGTAATCATGGGGAAGAGTAGCTCCATCTAGTGAGTAGACTGATGGAGGTGCAGGTGTCTCAACAACCCGATCAATTACGCTGGAAGCTTACTAGGTCTGGGGAGTTTACAGTTAAATCAATGTATCTCGATGTTATCAATTGAAGCTCTATTCCTAGTTCCAAATATGTTTGGACAGTTAAAGTTCCTTTAAAAATTAAAGTGTTTATGTGGTTTGTGCATAAACAAAGTCATCTTAACCAAGGACAATTTGGCAAAGCGTAACTGGACAGGACCTACTAGGTGTAGTTTCTGTGATCGGGATGAAACACCCTTTTCTTGATTGCCCGTTAGCCAAAGTTCTATGGTGGACGGTCCACATTGCTTTTAACATTACTCCTTCGAGTTCTGTCAGCACGTTATTTGGAACGTGGCTTAACGGGATAGAGTCTGAAACAGCGAGACACATTCGCGTAGGAGTCTGTGCTTTATTGTGGGCAGTCTGGAACTGCAGAAATGATTTGGTTTTTAACAGAACATCAAATATTCATTTTTTACAGGTTATCTTCCGAGCCACTGCGTTGATCCGTATGTGGTCGCTACTCACTCCGACGGAGGCCAGGGAACGTTTGGTTACTGGATCTATCCGGTGGAAGATGGTAGCACGTGATATCTTCAACCGGTTTGGATGGCGGTCATGTAATAGGATAGGCAATTAGTTTACCTATCTTTTTATGCCAGCCGGTTGTGGCTTTTTTGGCTAGTTTGTCATTGGCCTTTGGCTCTTTGTGAGCTTTTCTTTACTTTTGTTTGAGACTTTAAGACCTTGTTGAACCTATTTGCTTATTTATAAAGTTGGCCGTATGTATCGTTCTGATGCAGAGGCCGGGGAGCCCCCTTTTCGAAAAAAAAATATACATGTCTTCCTAATGCTTCCCAACCCTAGATTGTTAGGTGCCATTATTCACCTCTGTGATGGAAGCTGGCATCACGTTTCGTACACCATGCCATAGTGCTGCATGGGCAAGGAACAATATTGAGATTAGAGAGGAGGCAAGACAGTGCACAGTTCTGAAGAGATGTTGGTTGCGATGGACCTCTTTATTGTTTGCGTCGAGTTGTCCATCAATTCCTTCCTACAGACTCTACCTAAGAAAGGAGGAGCAACCACTAGTTGATCTCTTGCATGCCCAAAGGGATTTATGGAGATGGCATGGCCAGCTAAAGAGTGTGAAGAATGGTTGGTGGAAAAGCAACTAATGGTGGTTGCCAACCATTAATGTTCAGAACGTGTGGGCTGCTTCTCAAGCTCATCGCATATCTTCATATCTCCGACATAAAACTCTGTACAGATGTACAATGTTTTGGGTCGAAATGTTAACATTGGAAGAGTCGTAGTCAAGGTTTATTTGAGGCCAACTCTCCGTTTGTCCATGTCATGGCAAAACAGGAGCAAGTTGATGTCAATATCTATCTAGTATAAAGAAATGCCATTATGTGTAAAACCATGCAAGGTGGATGTTGACGTGCAGTCAAACATTGAGGTCATTCCAAAGCTCATGGGTCACGTCTAAGAG
>NC_057807.1:551194881-551212424 GCF_018294505.1 Triticum aestivum
CAGTCCCGCAGCGCGCGCCGGGCTAGCGCGCATGCCCATGATGGGGGCCGGCAGCGCCGCCGTCAATGCCACCGGCCGCCATTCAATGCGGACGCCGGGCGAGAGGCCTTCTTAAGGCGTTTCAGAGGGCTATGTTTCCGGTGCCTGAGCTCCGAGCATCGTCGAGTAGACTGTAGGGATCCCATTCATTGCATCGAGTGCAAGCTCCCCGGCCACATCTCCCGCGATTGCCCCTCCGCTCCACGCCCCAAGCAAAGCGGACCGCAGGCTGCCCTGAGCCGCGGTCCCGTCCACTCCCGCTTCGCTTCCCCACTCCACCGCCGCCCGATCCCACCCCAGCCATGGAGCCCTGCCGCCACATCGACCCCTCCAGGAGGCCGAGGAACAGCCACAAGGTGGTCATCGAAACGCCTGCGATGGAGCACCAGATCGCCTTCCTCCGCCGTCACGCCGTCCTCCTGACCGCGGTGGCGGAGAGGCACGCGGCCAACCCCATGACGGTGGGCCGCGCCTTCGACGCCACGCTGCGCACCCCTGCCCACCTGCTGCGGGTCACGAGCCACGACCCGGAGGACTTCCTCGTGCTCTTCGAGCTGCCAGCCCACCACGACAACGCCGTGCGCCTCAGCTCCCTCAACGTCGACGACGTCGTCTTCTCCATCAAGCCGTGGCACGAAGATGATCATGCAGTGCACCAGGACTTCATGCTGCACGTCCGGGTGGTGATCGATAAGATGCCGCTGCAGATGTGGTCCGTGGAGGGCGCGGCTGAGGTCCTCGGCGTCAACTGCATCATCGGCCGCCTCGACACCCGCACGCACGAGCGCGGCCACACGCGGACCTTCGCGTGCTGGGTCTGGGTCTGGGACGTAGCCTTCATCGCCACCAAGCACACCATCTGGCGCGCAGCGCGCGGCGCGGGGCGCGTTGAGACCATGCTCGGCACCTCCCCCCCGAGCCGCGAGGTGCCCCCTCCACCCCGCGTCAAGCAGCATCAGCTTCTCATCCACGTCGACCGCGTCGAGGACTGGTCCACCCCCTCGCCGCGCTCCTCGCACTCCGCCCAGAGCGGCCTTCCCTCCTCGGGGTCCGACGACGAGCGCTCTGGCCCAACGGTGTGGACCGGCACGTGGGCGATGCACGTGGAGGACGGCCAAGGCTAGGCCAGGCGGCACCCGGCGGTTGTCGCTCCATCTGGCTGCAGCAGCCTGCAGCTCAGCCCCCGTCGCGACAACGACGACCAAGATGGTGAGCGGAGGCACCGCTCATGGAAGGACGCCCTACTGGGAAGGCCGTAGGGAGGGCGTGAGCTGGTGCCCAGGCATGGCCCCACGACCCCGCCCAGGCAGCGAAGCAGGACGCCTGTCAGCCGGCGCCACCACAAGGGTGGCCGCAAGCTAGGGGACGATGGTCGGGCCTGCAGTCTCAAGGCCACGCCTCCTCTCCCGCTCAGGTCGGAGCCGGCGCCCCCTGCTGCCCCACCTGCCCCGGCTGTTCCTGAGCCGCATGGCCCCGCCTCTCCAGTCTCCGCTTTCTTCGCCGCAGCTGACAACATCCCCCTCCCCATGCACCACGCTGACAGCGACAACGACATGCCTGGGATCGACAAGACCATCGCCGACATGCTCGCCACCCCGCTCGAGTTCCCCTCCGGCCACACCTCTGCTGCTAGCCGCGCCTCTGCGCCGACTATCTCCACTGCTGTCCATGTGGGTGCGGTCACACAGCAGGTCCTGCAGCTTCAGCTGGGCGGCAGCGACAGCCCTGAGGGGCAAAGCAACAACTTGTTCCACAACGCTGCTGCTCCGATCATCCCTGCTGCTCCCGCCAGGCGCACCACGGCCCCCCCAAGTCAAGGGAAACCTCAAACCCCTCCAGGCACAGCGCACGCCAGGCCAGCGGCAGCTCCTCCGTCCCTGTGGCGCAGCGCGCGTCCCTGCTGCTCGTCAAGAAGCTGGGCCTCCTGGGTCCAAAGGAGACCATGACTGCCAAGGCTGCTAAAGCTGTCATCAAGCGCTTCGACGAGCCCCTCTCCGACGACGACATCACCATCATCGCCAAGCTCACCCGCCTCGACCCGGAGGCGCTCCGCATTGCGGCCGGCATGGCTGGCCCTAATGCAGCTGAAGATACAGTTTAGCTATGTTAGGTCGTCAGATTATCTTCCTTAGTATTAGTCCTCGGTAGCGATTGGCCTTAAGCCAATTCAAGTTAGGATCCATGTTGAATCTTTGTAGTTCATGTCATAGGGCTGGTTGGTAAGCTTCGCGCCAGAGAATCCAGGGGCCTGTTGGTGGTCTCGGGCGCGCCTCTGCTAGGTTGGATGTGTACCTGTATTTGCTGCAACTCAATAGTAATCTCAAGTTGCCGGAGAGATCATCTATGTCCAATGTCTAGCACACCTTTTTTCTATCATGAGTTGGAACGTCAGGGGATTGAACTCCCCAGCCAGGAGATTTGCAGTGCATGAGCTAGCTACTTCCCTCAAAGCCACCATCCTCTGCCTGCAAGAAACAAAGCTGGACTCCTGGACTGCCAGCATCGTCTATGACCTAGGGGCCACTGCAATGGAAGGCTACGCGGTGCTGCCGGCGACGAGCACCAGGGGAGGGGCTGCCATCCTATGGAACAAGCGTGTTGTTGACTTGGTCACCCACGCTGTTGGTTGCTTCTCCATCACAACCAAGGTGACGATCCTGCACAGCAACGCGTCCTTTTGGCTGACGACAGTCTACGGCCCGCCCGATGACGCCCGCAGAGATGCATTCCTGGCCGAATTATCTCAAGTTGCCCCGTCTCCGGGAGAGCCTTGGATCATCACAGGCGACTTCAACATCATATATGAAGCCAGAGACAAGAACAATCTGAATCTGAATAGGAGAATCATGGGAAAATTCAGAAGGGCCATCGACGCTGCAAACCTGAAAGAAATCAAGTGCAAGAACAGACGCTTTACTTGGTCAAATGAGCGGGAGGATCCAACTCTCGTCAGCATCGACAAGTTTTTCTGCAACTTGGAGTGGGGTAACCTTTTCCCAAACTTTATGCTCATGGCTGCCTCGACCGCTTGCTCGAATCACTGTCCTCTTTTGCTGGCGAATACTGCTGCTCCGGCGCGGTAACCCCCGTTCAAATTTGAAACCTTTTGGCCCCGGTTCCCCCATTTCCAGGAAACAGTGCAGCAGGCCTAGCTTTGACCATCGCCGCTCCGATGCCCAATCGCCAGGATCAAACAGAAAATGCAGCGGACTGCATCTGACCTCAGGATCTGGGCCAGCTTGCTCTTCCGTGACGCCAAGTTTCAGTTCCATCTCACGGCTGAAATCGTCTTGCGGCTGGACATCGCCGAGGAGAAACGGCGCCTCTCTGCGCCTGAATTCCACCTCCGAAAGCAACTCAAGCTCAGGTTGATCGGCCTCGCTGCGATCGAGCGAGCGCGCAAGCGGCAGGCGTCGCGGATCACATGGCTCAGAGCGGGAGATGCCAAGACTGCTTTCTTTCAGGCCAAGATCAACTCCCGCAGAAGAAAAAATTTCATCCACTCTCTGCATTCGGATTCTGGGCTGGCCTCCTCTCACGACGATAAAGCTGTTGTTGCCCATGATCATTTCGTCAAGCTGCTTGGCTCCAAGCAGACGCGAGGCTGCTCCATCAACTGGGAGGCGCTGGAGCTACCAACTGTTCAAAATGAAGGCCTCGACAACCCTTTCACAGAAGCTGAAGTCTGGGCTGCTATCATGGCATCGCCGGCCGACAAGGCCCCAGGGCCGGCCGGCTTCTCCGGTGCATTTTTTCGAGCCTGCTGGAACACAATCAAGGCGGACGTCATGGCTGTTTTTGACCACTTCTACAGGCTCGCTGGCGGCAATCTTGAGGACATCAATTCCGCCATGATCGCTTTGCTGCCCAAGAAGGACGGAGCCACTTGCATGGGTGACTTCCGCCCGATCAGCCTTGTGCACTCCATCGCCAAGCTCATTGCCAAAGTTCTCTTGATGCGGCTGGCGAGTGTTATCAGCTCAATCATCTTCCCGGCGTAGTCTGCATTCCAGAGAACCAAGTGCATTCACGACAACTTTCTCTTTGTCCAAAACAGAGTCTGTGCCCTGCACCGCAGCAAAACCCCAGCCCTGCTGCTCAAGCTTGACATAGCCAAAGCTTTCGACAGTGTCTCCTGGGAGTACATCCTAGAACTGCTTCAGAGGTTGGGCTTCCCGCCAAGATGGAGGGACTGGATCACGCTACTACTTGCAACTTCCTCGTCGTCCTGCCTGCTCAATGGCATCCCTGGAAACAAGTTCATCCACCTCCGCGGCCTCCGTCAGGGTGACCCGCTGTCGCCTCTCCTGTTCATTCTCTGCATCGATCCCTTACATCGGTTGCTCGAGGCGGCCACTAGAGACGACATCCTTCAACCCATCCCCGGGAGGGCCGCTCGCATGCGTACCAGCTTGTACGCGGACGACGCAGTTATCTTCGTCAACCCAGTGCGGCAAGAAATAGACGAGCTCCTCCACATCCTACACTGCTTCGGCGAGGCCACTGGCCTAAAGGTGAACCAAGCAAAATCCTCGGTCGTCCCGATCGCCTGCGACGATATCGACCTCGTCGATGTGCTACAAAGTTTCGGTGGAACAATGGCGGCGCTGCCCATCACATACTTAGGCCTCCCGATCACCACCGGCAAACTTAGACTAGTGCACCTGCAGTTCATCTTAGATAGGATTCGGGCACGGCTTGCGGGCTGGAAGGTGCTTCAACTGGCCAGGCAGCTGTGAGACGCCGCGATCACCCTGGTCGAGGGCACGACGGACACGATCAGATGGACAGCATGCAGCTCTAGCCTGTACTCTGCGCGATCTTCATACGATGTGCAATTCGAAGACACTGCCCTGCTCAACTTCAAGAACTCGATCTGGAAAGCATGGGGGCCGGGCAAAATGAAAATTCTCCTCTGACTGCTGCATTTGGACTGGCTCTGGTGCTGCGACAGGCTCCAGCGGCGTGGCTGGGAAAACAACTACTTCTGTCAGCTCTGCGTGCGACAACTCGAGACATCCTCCCACCTCTTCTGGGAGTGTCCGATCTCCATTCGGGTATGGAACAAGGTTGCAACATGGGCAGGCTGCAGCGCTCTAGGACACAGCAACTGGAGCAGGGGGGCATCCACAACCGAGCGCGTTCGACTAATCATAGACGGAGCGCCTCCCGGCGCCAAGAAGGGAACCAGATTGATGCTACTGATGATCATATGGCACATCTGGATCGAGCGAAACTCATGCACCTTCAGAGGGAAACTCCTCAACGTTAATAGCATCATCGAAGCCTGCCGCAGGGACATGGAACAATGGCGGATCGTCAGAGCTAAATGCATCGAGCACCCCTTTGGGGATGTACCTTGAGAGATAGCATTCTGAGTCCAGAGGCCTCTCGCCAATAAGAGGCAGATGTACCCTTTCTTTTCGCCGCACTGATCAGTTGATCAAACATTGTTCTTCCGCTCTCTTCTGCTTAATGAAATATAGCCAAATGGCTTATTCAAAAAAAGACGTGCAGTCAAACATAGGGAAACATGAAATGCGGTGTGTATTTTCTCTCGCTCATTTGAACGGGTGTGAGTTAATTAATGGCCCATTCATGGATACAATGTCCAAATAGGCTTTCACCGTGAGCAGAGGACTCCCAGATAATCCAAGGATAGACCCTAAAACTAAAGATTGAATCTAGTCTCTGAATACATGTAGCAACAAAGAATTGTGTTAGTGCAACTGCTGCGTATGCGGCTGCTGTTTTTTTTTACATACCGTAGACGGAGACTCTCATACATACACTTATACACTCGTCCTAATAAATGAACATATACCTATCGTACATCTATGAGAATCTTCGAAAGACTGAGCTGACACATCATTTTGAGATTGATGAAGTCACCATAGACACTTTCGTAGTCGACGAAAGCATCTCTTCCCACTGAACGAACATTGTCGAAAAGACTGAAATAAAACCAGGAGAATGCGAGCACTAGATGCCTCCATAGTCGACGGAACATATCCTCCTATTGAACGAACATCGTCAGAAAGACTGAAAGTCGCCACGGGGGTCCAAAACTCGAACCCTGGGTTGGTTCCACCACAAAAAAGCAGTGTCAGCATTTGGATACAGATGAATCTTCTCTGGTTCTAACTGGTAGTACATGATGATTGACTAGCATCATTCCGACATTGTGTGGGAGAGCAACAGACAGAGGTGTCAGCGAACAATGGTCAGGATTTACAAATTTCAGTGCATCGTTCACGGCAATTTGCATATTAAAATCATAGGTTCAATAGATATACCCACTGAATAACAAATAGCTGCAGCTGGAGCATCAATCGGCTGGGACCCCACATGTCACTGTCTGTACACATTTTTTAAGGGATGAAGTTTTGGGGGATCTGCTAGCTGAAGAAAAGTTTAATCTCTAAGAAATTTGACCTTTTGAAATACGAGAGATGTTTTGGGATGAATTTAAAAAATTACTCAATGTTTTGTAGGACTGATAGTTGTTGGCCAATAAGCCATGGTGACCGCGTCGGGTGCGCGTGTGTGCGCGAGCCGGTCGAGTCGGGCGCCGGTGTGGTGCCGCGTCGGGTCCGTGGAAGTGTGTGTGTGTGTCAGCACGTGTGTGTGTGTGTGTGTGTGTGTGTGTGTGTGTGTGTGACTATGTCGGGCGCCGGACCCTGTCGCATCGGAGCGCGTGTGTGCGAGCCGCGGAGCGTGGGGCGTGGGCAGTGGGAGAGTAGGTGCGTAGGGAGCGCAGCGTGCACTACTAGGGAAAAGCCTATACACAGAATCTTATCAGCAGCGCGCTCCAAAATAACTCGCTGCTGCTAACTAGCAGTAGCGCGGACAGACGAAACCCGCTGCTGAGACAAATATAGCAGTAGCACGTCACCCCAAAGACGCGCTGCTGCTATAATTCCTACGAGGCCGCCGCGAGGGTAGTTATAGCAGCAACGCGTTAAGGTGATGCGTGCTACTGCTACGTGGCATAGTAGCAGTGCATTTCTCTGATAAGCGCTACTGCTAAGTTTCCTACAAAAATTTAGTCCCACCTCGCTCCGTGAAGAGAGTTTCTACCACCTTGAATATGTTACTTCTCACACTTTGACAAGCACTTGATCTTCATTGAACTCTATGTGTAGAATTTGTGGCTGCAATATGAGTCTTTACCTGTTCCTAAACCGGTGAGGACTCATATTATCAAATCAGATTGTACACAAAAAGATCGTTGATGATCAATGTGTTTTTGATATATTGAACAAAGTCTATTTTTACATGCTGACACATAGCAGTAGCGCTTTACTGTGAAAGGCGCTGCTGCTAGGTAGCTTAGCAGTAGCGTCTTTTCCTGAAGAGCGCTATTGCTAAGCCATTCGTCTCCCTCATCTCCTCCATTCGGATCCACTCACACACACAGCCACTCAATCCTCTCCGATCCATCTGCGCCGCGCGCCCCCGTCGCCCCTCCTCCGTCTGCGCCGCGCGCCGTCACCTCCTCCTCCTTGCTGGACTCGGTACCGGCCTCCTCCTCCGTCCTCCCTCTCCACTCGCCGCTGGCCGGCCCCTCCTCGCTCCGCCTTCCTCCTCCGTCCTCCCTCAACTGGCCACGCCGGGCGGCCCCTCCTTGCTCCACCTTCCTCCTCCGTCCTCCCTCAACTGGCCGCGCCAGCCGGCCCCTCCTCGCTCCGCCTTCCTCCTCCATCCTAGTAGGATAGTTGATTTAGTTGACTTAGAACATTTTGATTTAGTTGATTTAGTAGGCTAGTTGATTTAGTTGACTTAGAACATTTTGATTTAGTTTATTTAGTAGGCTAGTTGATTTAGTTGACTTAGAACATTTTGATTTAGTTGATTTAGTAGGCTAGTTGATTTAGTTGACTTAGAACATTTTGCTTTAGTTGATTTAGTTGACTTAGAACATTTTGATTTGGTTAATTTAGTAGGCTAGTTGATTTAGTTGGCTTAGAACATTTTGATTTAGTTGATTTAGTAGGCTAGTTGATTTAGTTCACTTAGAACATTTTGATTTAGTTGCTCGTTAATCCTTTGCTCATATTGCTTTAGGAAGAATGGCGCCACCACCACCACCACTATGTCAACTGTGCAAGTCAAGATGCGACAGCAGCCTTGCAACTGGCAAGCTGTTCGGCATCTACTTCCAGTCGAGTTTTCGTCATGCGGCGGTAAGAAATTAGATGAAATGTAATAACTATTTTATTTTTAGTGTTGGCATTACTGCATTGTGTCATTTTTCTTATTTTACACAGATCGTCCCATGCAATGTGAGGTTGAAATTCAACAAGCTGACAGGAGACACTGTGACATTTGAGGCTCCTGGGGGGCCGTACACTATGGAGGTCAAGAAAGGACGCAATATGTCGCAGATTGGAGGAGATGGATGGGCCCGTTTCGTCGCTCGCATGCATCTTACTGGTGGTGAGTTGATCAGCTTCAACTTCCGAGCAGAAAGACCCAAGCTAGCTGTCATTTATCTCAACCTGGTGGAAGATGATGAAGATGACGAAGATGATGAAGATGATGAAGATAATGAGGACCCACTCGATGAAGATGATGAGGACCCACTTCATGAAGCCATCGTAGCTCAAAGAACAAGGCTGAGTGAGGAGGAGGTGTGCAACCTGTAGGACATAATTCCGCCACGTGCTGACTTTGTCGGGGTGCCATTCGTGACCCGCTTGACAAATACCATGGTTGATCGACATGATATGGTATGTTATACTTACAAATGCAAATTAATAGTGTGAATTACTTAGTGTACAGTCCAATGATATGGTATGTTGTGTGGAATCTAGTCATGTTTTAGTGTAGAGTTCGATCACATGCTTATTAATTGATATGTTTTTCTTATTCAGAAATTGGCAAAGAGCATATCTGTGAGTTATGGTATCGAGCCTGATGAAGAAGGCTCAGCTGGACTACGCCTTACTGCAAGGGACTCCGTCACAACCTGTACTTACTTAAACTCGGTTGGGTGGAAGAAATTCCTCGATGGCAGGAATCTTCGTGTTGGACAGGCCATCCTAATTACTATCAGGAACACCAACCGCCCAGGCTTGAGGATGATGATTGTCTTCGATATCATCTAGAACTACATACGTGTGTGTGGCTATATCATCTAGAACTACATATGTGTGTGTGGCTATATCATCTAGAACTACATATGTGTGTGTGGCTATATCATCTAGAACTACATATGATGATCGTCGTCGATATCATCTAAAACTACATATGATGATGGCCGTTGATATGACCTTGTACTGCTTGAGGATGCATGTTGGCTATGCATGAAATTGTTATCTAGTACTCCCTTCGTTCCAAATTACTCGTCGTGGTTTGAACTAAAACCACGACGAGTAATTTGGAACGAAGGGAGTACTACCGTACCTAGTAATAGTTTATGAATTTGATATCTACTAGCAGTACCTAGTATCTAGTATCTGAAAGGAGAACTGAAATGGGAAAATGATGAAAGATATAGCAGTAGCGAGGGATGGCGAAATCGCTACAGCTAGTTAATAGTAGCGCGTTCCCAAAAAGCGCTGCTGATATCGTCAACAGTAGTAGCGCGGGTTAGGACCGCGCTACTACTATGAGTTAGCTGTAGAGCCTTATTAGTAGCGCGGCCACCCGCGCTGCTGCTAGCCTTTTCCCTAGTAGTGGTGGGGCGTTGGTGCACGCACGCATAAAACCCCTCCCTCCCTTGTAAGTTGGAGTGGCTCGAGTTGTTGCTTGAGGAAGAAAAGGCCGTTCGTGCGGCGGGCATTCGAGCGCCGGAAAACCACCACTGTGTCATGTGCCTTTTTCTTCTTCCCTCCTTCCTTCGGTTCGTGGCCAGAGAGAGGAGACAGAGAGGGGGGGGGGGTAGCTAGGGCAAGGTTTTGCGCCAACAATAGTCCACCGTATCATATAGAAGCAGAAGGAGGCATTGTAATCACCGACAAAGAATTATATTCATTCGAGCAACGATGGTCTCTCTCAATTGAAGATTGGTAAATATTGTATTTTTAGTTGTCTTGTTTTTCAATTAGATATGAGAAAGTACATTGGTCATGCAAGAGCATCTACAACTGGATCCCATATACCCTCGAAACGTCCGAATGGGCTGCCCGGTCAGTGCCTGGACAAAAAAAACGCCATCCAACAAAGCGTCCCATTTCGGGTCCAAACGCCTGGACTGACCGGCACTCCCCATATCCAGCCCATATCTAGGGCGGCTATGGGGACACCCAGACACGCCGGCAACACTGGATGTGGCCCATGCTGGCCCACCGACCCCACATAAAGTGGACCCTATCCGCACTTCGAGCGAAATCCTAGCTGCATTCCACTCCACTTCGCTCCTCTCCAGTTCACTCCCTCCACCCACTACCTCCCGTCCGATGATCTTCTATATCCGTTGACCCGGAACTCGACCCAAGTGGCCCGGAGGAGGAGATGGCCGCTCGCCTTGTGCTCTACCGCTCCCGAGTGGACTCTGCCTGACTGTAGTGGTCCGACTCCTTTCGTCGGGAATCCATTGCGTCCGCTGGTGCATGGATCCAGCATGAGGTGTGTCACCTTTGCCTACTGGAGGCGGTGCGGTCTGTCTGGCATGCGAACACGACGGTGGATGCGCAATCACTTCGTTGGCTTGCCCATGCGGAGGTGAACGCTGGGCATCGGCCGACGCAAATATGGTGCGGCGTGCTTGATGTGGGAGGCAACGGGTGTGGGAGGCGTCGGCAGCCCTCGCAGCGGCGAACGTTGGCGAGGCGGAGTCACACTCTCTGTCACCGCGTATTGTGCACGACCACCATGACGGATCCATCATCGATCTCACTTAGACAGGTGATGTGCAAGGGACGGGCTACGACTAGGAATAGTAGGGCATGGGAGATGGTAGCGCCTCGAGTCCCATGAGCCGGTGCATGTCCCATGTCCTATTGTAGCTCGCTGGCGACTGGAGCAACACTTCGAGGGACCCAGCCGGCCGCCGGACATGGACAAGGCAGAGCCGTACGAGGTCTGCTTAGATTAGATTTCATGTTGCATTTAATAGTATGGATTTGAGGTTTGGTAATTGAGGTACTCGGTTGTGGCAAACAAATTTGAGGTCTGGCCGGTCATTGTTCATGGACGCGCCTGAGCGCCTTCGCCGGCGTTTGGCACCAGGTTGCTACTTGCGGTCGTGGACGTTCTAAGGAGTGGTTTTAAGGTATGCTTTTAACTCAAAACTCCTAAAAGATATTTTAGTACCATAATATTAAGTTCAAGTTTTGTTATTTTACATGATTTTTATTGATAAAGGCGGCTATCATCCTTTCATTATTTGGATTCATTTTGTTTCTGAATTAATGTGGATGTTAATATTCAAAGTTGGATGTTCCATAAAGTGTTTGTTAACGATTCTACCGGTGGTTGAACTCAAGTTGTACTAAATATAGTGGTCACTGGAGGATATGAAAAATGGTAAAGAGAAAATATAAAATGGTCGTTAATGACACTTGGTCATCCGTGAAAAATTTATTTGGCAGTGCATGGTGGTGAATACGACAATTGTGGTCGTTATCGCCTCAAGATTTAACGACCATGGAGTCAATAACAACGGCTAAGAAATACGAGATTGTGGTCGTTATTAGTCTTTAGTGTCCACAGTCTAACTTTTAACAACACCATATTACAATTTTCCTTGGGCTTGTGATTCAGCCGAGTCCGTATGCAAACTACATGTGCTTAGCGAAGACAGGCCGCCTTCCGTGCAATACGTAAGCACGTACGAGAGAGCTAGCTAGTACAGTACATGCTTAGCCAGATCAATCTGTCTTAGCACAACTTGGCGAATACGCACATGCCACAACACGGGGGGCATAGCGATTTGATGGTCATAGTGTCATAGGACCGTGTTGGGCCTGTGTTATTTTCCCTGCTTGTTCCGAGTTTCCTACACCGCGGGTTACACAGTATAAATAGCAGATATACTAGCTACCTACAAGTACAACTCAATGATAGATTTTTGCCCAACCCGGACTTACACTCATAGTCATTTGGAACAAACTGGAGATGCAGCAAATGACAAAAGCAGTTCGTGCGCTCCTTGGAGTACCATGTAGTTAACACACGCTGGTGCTTGAACCCTCTACAGGCCTATCTGCAGGATAGGCAGCAGTGCAAATATGACTATATACCGAGAAATTAACCAGGCTACTGCGATATATGTTAGCAATAATCTTGAGTTGTAATCTGGTAGGATAGGTTAGGTTCCTAGAGTCCACGTGAGAGGAGTTAGTACTAGTCCTAGTTAGGAGTCGGGGCAGCAGTCCAGTTTGGAGTAAGTCATGTCCAGGTCCGGCTAGGATTAGCACGTGGCCGTGTAGGTCTAGGTTTGCTGTAGGTCGGTTCAGGTCATGTATATATATGTGACCAGGGCTACGTCATGATGTAACAACCGAGGCAAGAAAAGGAGAAAATAAAAACAGGAATTTTTAGGGTACGAGACGTACCCTTGGCGATCAATTTTGTCTGCGCGTGTGTTCCTGTAATTTTATGTGATCGATCCTGAGGACGGATTTCCAACAGTTGGTATCAGAGCTAGGTCGATTTGAAGCCGCCCTTGCCCCAGGGTGGCGATCTGCTAGCGCCTCGGGGCGGGCGATATGGTCGCTGGGTGGTGTAGCGACGAGGAGCGGCGGGCGATGTTGTTGCTGGGTGCTGCAGCGACAAGGAGGATCATGTGATCGTCGTTCGGCGGAGCGACATGGAAGGAGACGGCAGGCTGTCGTCGGGAAGGCGGTGGAAGAAGATCGTTGACAGGAGCGATGGTGCCGTGGTGCGGTGCCGGAAAGTCGTCAAGATCGTCGTCCGCGGGAGTTTGATGAGTCAAGGAGTTGTGTGAGTCAACACGTCTCGGTCGGTCGGCCGGTCATCGTCGCGTCGTCGTCGTCATGTCCAAGTGCTTGTCTGTGTGAGGAGGCGTTGAAGATGAAGCGCACCCAGGTCGTCTATGTGTCTCGACGAGAGGATCAAGTTCAACTATGTGGGGGCGGTAAACCAGTGAAGGTGAGTCTCTTCAATGAGGCCATGTCTCTACATGAGGCTGGAGTGCATGGTATAGTGCACAGGGTGGTGTGATCCACAAGGAGCCGGCATGTATCTCGCTAGGGTGGATGGTGTAGTCCACCGGGTGGTGTGTTCCACAGGTTACTAGCGAGGCTGGGTAGTCCAAGACATATTTGAGGTGGTTCGTAAATTCGCCAAGTTGAAATTAGGAAGAGATTGTTGCAGTGAATGAAGCCTATCAATTTAACTTGTCGTGGTGCGAGCGGATGAGTCGACAAGGGGTGATTTACAACAAGCCAAGACCGGAGAAGCACAGAAGACAAGGTGTCAAGATTAGGAAGAGATTGTTAGCAATAATCTTGAGTTGTAATCTGGTAGGATAGGTTAGTGTCCTAGAGTCCACGTGAGAGTAGTTAGTACTAGTCCTAGTTAGGAGTCGGGGCAGCAGTCCAGTTTGGAGTAAGTCATGTCCAGGTCCGGCTAGGATTAGCACGTGGCCGTGTAGGTCTAGGTTTGCTGTAGGTCGGTTCAGGTCATGTATATATATGTGACCAGGGCTACGTCATGATGTAACAACCGAGGCAAGAAAAGGAGAAAATAAAAAGAGGAATTTTTAGAGTACGAGACGTACCCTTGGCGATCAATTTTGTCTGCGCGTGTGTTCCTGTAATTTTATGTGATCGATCCTGAGGGTGAATTTCCAACAATATATCCCGATCCATAGTACACATGTCTTCCTAACGCTTCCCAGGCTTAGATTGTTAGGTGCCATTCTCCACCTCTGCGATGCAAGCTACCGTCACGTTTGGTGCACCATGCCCCAGTGTTGCACACACAAGGAACAACATTTAGAGCAAGGAGGACGCCAGACATTGGAGCACATTTCATAAGAGATGTTGGTGGCGATGGACTTCTATAGATGCGTGGTTTCTCACTCTTTCTTTTTTGTGTCGAATTGTCCAGCAATTCCTATGTCCCTACCTAAGAAAAGAAGTTGTGGTTTTGGCATGCAACCGCTAGTTGATCTTTTGCATGCCCAATGGGATTTATGGAGATGGCACAGGGAGCTGAAAAGTGTGAAGAATGGTTGGAGGAAAACCAACTAATGGTGGTTTCCAACAATTAATCTTCAGAATGTGCAGACTGCTTCTCGAGCTTATCGAATGTCTTCTTATCTACGACTTCAAAATCTGAACAGATGTATAAAGTTCTGGGTCAAAGGGTAAGCATCCAATTGACATTGGAAGAATAATCGCTTGTTGTTTCACTGATTATTAGCTGCGACATTTATTTGTAACGCTCATACTATGATTTACATGCAGTTGTATGATTACTAATTAGAACTGGAGCTTTTTGTCTTGAAACGGTTTGTTTGGAAGTTGCTTACCACATAGGGCATGTGGTGATTAGAACTGGAGTTGGATGTATGTTTTCGCATCAGATGTATTGGCAGGTGAGGCAGCAGTAGCGCACACAATTTTATACTCTCTCAGCCCCGAATTACTTATCTAAAGAAATCTAAAACAAGTAATTTGGATGGAAGCAATAGATGCGCCATGCCAGCACGTTTATGCCACCAGCCATACCATGTACACGGCATGCAGCTGTGGTACTTCGACCCCACGTAGCGGGCTGGGCCGTCGACAGTTCATCTGCACCAGGAGGAACGTAACCGGGTCTGCCGGAAATAAATGCGCAGGTGTAGCTCCTATTTATAGATGCATGCGAAAACATAGCCATGGATTGATTTGTCAATGGGGATTTCGGGGGCAGCCAAGCGACCAGTAACGAGAGCAGATGTGCTCGGGCTCATCAACGAATTTAAAAAAGAAAAAAGGCTCTATCTGGGTAACCATGCATAGAGGAATGGGTGTTTGCACCTTCCATGGTCACTGTTGAAGTGGATTCAAACACAGGAAATAGAAAAAGGGATATCTGTGTTTTCTATCGCTCATTTGCACAGGTGTGAGTTGTTCAATAATCCATTCATTGATAAAATGTCCAAATAGGGCATCAACGTGGGCAGAGGACTCCCAGGCAAACACGCATGATCAAGGACCAAGGTTCATCACCGGGTGACACATGTGATAAGCAATCCAAACAGTTCCAAATTGACCCAGGTTCATCTTGTTTGGAGCCTGTCAAGCTTCCTTTGTTGTATTTTTCTCTGATATGGTCACAAATATGGCATCGGGCACAACTTAGGATATGAGCGTCCATTGTCTCGTCGACCGCCTTGTTGCCTTTAACCGCCACACAAACACCGTGTGCACGGATGGGGATCTTCATTTGTGCAGCACATGCCCCTTATTTATTATCGAGCATGAGGGACTACATCCTTCAATATCGACATTACCATCTTCATTGATTTCCGTTCGGAAGAGAATCCTCCAACCCCACTATGGTGCAGATCGATAGTGAAAAGGCCCGACCACTTAGCTATGAAACTGTTTATTAACTTTCAGAAGGATTGAACACATGGTCACGAGGCAGCTCAACTGGCGTATGCAACTTGCCTCTATGTGTACGAACTAGCTGCAACTTTCGAAATTTTTGCTGGTGCTCACACAAGCACCAATACTAGATTAGATAACTAGCATATGAACACACAAAATCGAAGTTTGTTACAGGAGTTGGTGTGCCTTTTAAATTTGCTAATGCTCTTTTCTTTTCTGCTACATCAAAAGGGACAACCATAATCAGGCATATATTAGTTCTGTCGCAACGCTCGTAATGACCCAAACAACGATGATGGACAAGATAAACAAGAAAAAAGCCTCACATTCCTGAAATTCCAGGCCTCCTCCCGTTGCAGATAAATCAAAATGTTTAGATCTGAGCAATTCTTATCCTTTTATCAAAGAAGGTTCCATAAATGTGAAGATCATTTTGCTTCTTGTGTATTAATTTGGATGAGCTAAGCTAAGGAGGGGGGCATTGAAGAAATACTCTTCTCATGATTGTCTACAACAACGAATGCACTAAGGGGGTGGGGGTGGGTGACTGGGTGAGTACCGTTGATCTCAACTATAACTGGCTTGCTTTGTTCTGTCTTAGTACTGTTATAAGTGCAGTATTTTCTGTCTGCAAATTTGTTTGTAGCATGTAACACTCGCAGAACTGTCATGTCGATTTCCAAATGTTTAAGAAGCTAAGTCCTGTCTCTTACTTTTCATAAGCTCATTATGTGTGCCCTTTGTTTGATACATAAGGCAGTTTAAAGTTTGCTGAAGTCAAGTAAAATGCCAGCAATCAGTGTCATGTACTTTTTTTGGCATAGACCCATGATACACTCTGCATGCTGATTTATCCAACCCACAGTAATTTTACACAGCCTTACTCCTGGGCTGGTATAATTTTTCATTGGCCGGCTAGTTTCACAAGAACATGTACCAACAAAATTAGTAAAACTAAATAGGTAGATCTAGTGAAAAGTTCTATCTCACGAAAAATGCCTAGTACCTAAAAATATGTGAGCTAGCATGAACTGAATCAATATAAACTAAGGAAATAACGTCCCAACGAAAATGATATATTGCCACTGAAATAACATCCGAGGAGGGCCAGACCTAAGACCTTAAGGGGGGTTGCCATATGCCATCTATAGCGGACAATAGACTTGATCCCCCAACAGACAGCTTAATGGGCCGCCAATAGTGCATCCTGCTAAAAATGTATTAAAAATCAGTCAAAATTTTCATTAAAAATATGAATCATATTACGTTTTAAAAAAAATAAGGAATTTTTGTGTATTACGAAACTGAGAAACCAAGAAACCGTGTGTGTGTGTGTGTGTGTGTGTGTGTGTGTGTGTGTGTGTGTGTGTGTGTGTGATGCGTGGAACCCCCTCTGCGATTGAGATTTGGTGGTATGTAAATAGGGTGGCACGCACCCCGGCTCCCAAATCCTCACTGAAACTTTATTCATACATCTTCGGTTGGTAGGGAGGGGGGCCGGGGGTTGGGGCAGGGTGTGAGGCCTGATTAGACCGGGAAATATCCTATAACATTATGTTATCTGTACTACCTTGTAGTGGTGTCATGTGCTGTATTTTTCGTAATTACCGAATTTTGTAAGAATCATAGGATAACATGCATGTGATGTTGATTTCCTTGTGCTTAAAAATCTATTTTGTGCTTTTACTTTGTAATACATCTCATGGGAATGTGTTGCCACTTTGTCAATACGTAACAGATGTGAATAAAACAAACATTGTGTGTTATGTTTTATATTTAGGAATTGAAGTCAAACGGTAGTATATTTTCTGCCATGAGCAATCTCTCAGCCAGTAGTAAGTTGATACTGCTTACTTACTAATAGAGACAAGTTAAATTCAAGGGCACAAGCTACTAACTTAGCACATCATCTACTTACGATTGAAAAACAAAAAAAGGAAGAAGTGGAACCCCCCTTGTGGGATCTCACAAAAGAAAGTGTGGATTGCT
>NC_057807.1:551212699-551225839 GCF_018294505.1 Triticum aestivum
TGGGCCTCGGCCTCCTTCTCCCCTTCCCCTCCTCGTCGCCGCCGGGTGAAAGCAACCGGCATTAGCGGTGGTGTGACTTTTCACCCCCCTGTTCGGGAACGGTATAATATGGGAGGACGATGTCGAGCAGCGGCAGCACATGGTTGCCGCCGATGGGACTTCATCGACGCGGCGTCATGGGAGGGAGCCTTCGGTGGTGGTGCTCGTGGCTTGGTAGGCTGGAGCGCCCCGCCATAAGCTGGGTGCTCACTGTCGGGAGTTTGCCGGGGTTTGCCGGCCTGATGCGGAGCCATCGCCATGGGGTGGTGCCTGTCATGCTCCTCGCGATTTGCTCACGACCTAGTGCACCTGTGGCCATGAAGCCCCGGCTTCGGCTGGGGGCGTGCTGCCTGGGGCCCACTTATCCGACTATTGCTAAGCAGTTTTGAGATACTAAACGTGCCCACGCCTTCCCAGATCTGTGACAGGGTGGGGGATGGTGAGCTGGAGGGGTGGCTGTGGAAAATGGGCCATGGCTGTCGCCTTCCTCTCATGGCTGATGTGCTCATCATCGGAGGGTTTCCCTAGCTCAGCCTTGTTGCTTACGAGTAGGGGATTCCAATGGTGGACGTGGTGTGGCTTCCCCTCGGATGTATCCATGTTGACCGGTGGTGATGCAAGGTTGTGGGAGCTCTTGGACGCTGGTGCAGAGGCTTCGGGTGGCGGTCCGCTGAATTGTATTTTTAGCCGGCATCTTGGTGGTAGTGTTGGCTAGTTGTTTTGTCATGTGGCGACATATGTTGTAGTGGTGGCTGACTCTGGTATCGGTGGTGCCTCGGTAGTGGCTATCCCTGTATCATGCTTTTGGAGTTGGTGTTTGATTGTGGCATGCCTTCCCTCAGGGTGGGTAGGTACTCAAGATCCCTCAGTGTGGCATGGGGGACAGTCTCCGGGAGAAAGCCTTGTGCTCTGGCGCCATCGACGGCCATGCTAGTGGGTGTCACGTCCCTCTTGGGGGTCGCGTGGTGGGCTCTCTCTCCGAGCCAGGGCTCCGGGAAAAAGCATTGATTGTTTCCTTGGTCAGGACGAACGGTGGCATGTTGTGTCATCTACCTTCTAAGGGTGTCTTCATGGAGCCCAGGGTTCTCCTGTGCGATGTGTCGTCATTGATGGGCATTTTTTGATCCTTTTTTCCAGTTTCATCGATTCTGGTGCGGGTTGTCACTTTGGCCTACAAATCTTTTGCGCAGGTCCTCATTGGCGCGTCTCGAGATCCTTGTTGTGTGCAGGCAGGCTTGGGTCCTATGATCTAGAGCAAGAGGGCATGTGCCATCTTCGATGACAGTTGGATGTGAGTGGCACAACGTGGCTCGGCAATTTCCCTTGGAGGTGAGGTTTTCCTCCCTTGTTGGTAGTCTAGGTTTCTTTGTGGTAGGGTGCGTTCTCTCGTTCTTTTCTTATTTTTTCCTTTTATCTACTTGTGCGGGTCTCCTCAGCACCATGTATCAGTTTGGTTGTGTGCTTTATTTACAAACAGAGTGAAAGCCTTTTTCGGTAAATATTGCAATGCTAGCTGGTTGCACCATTCAAGCTACTCTTCACCTGCTCAACATCGTATCTGAGCAGCAAGCACGCAGACCCTTCTTTGTGCACTACCCTGCGCATCTGGATTCCAGCCACCTCTTAGTCCCACACGTGCTCGAACTTGATGCTACATAAGTAATGGATAATTGAACATCCAATATAAGAAAGACGAGGTTGATCATTTATTGTTCTGAAGCTAGGCATTTAAATGCATCAAGATAAGCTGGAAAGCTAATACGCACGAAGAAGGGTGACATGTTCTAAGATCCCAAGAGTACCTGTGGACCGGAAAAACCACAAAATTTATAAAGGCCCGTCCATGTACTCATATCCAAGGGTACTGGTCTCCCTGACAAGAAAACCAAATGTTGAGTAGTGCTACTTAGGTACTGAATACAAATAGAATTGTTAGAAAGGTGGCGAGCTGTGTTGCTATAAACTTTATCCGTGTTAGTCACGATCATAGAAATAAGTATTGGACCACACAAAAATTCGAGTTTGTTCAAATGTCACTTACATTGGATTCCTTACCTTCCTGGGCCATGAAAGCAATACTGAAATTGAAAACAAATGTTGAATACCTTTTACTGCATGTGAACCAGAGCAAGCCCCCGCGTCTCCTCTGTGGTGACACGGGAGGCCTGTAGTGTTTCTCCCTCCTCCCTTCTCCCTGGCCGCCACCAGAGGAGGCTGGAAGGCAACCGGCACTGTCGTCGATAAAGGTGATGGCGGGGATCTCGTCGCTCCATCACTCGGTGGAGGGCTTCGCTCTCCAGGGATGTGTTCTTGGTCAGAGAGGTGACGTCGTTTTCATGGCAGACGACACTCGTGGGTGGTGGTTCTTACCGGCTGCTTCATCCACGAGGGTGGTGACGAGCCAGTGGGAGCCAAACACGGAGCAAAGTGGCCTTCTTTGTCACCATCTTTTGAGCTCTTCCCAATGGCACTCTCTTCCCTATAGGTATGGTTGATTGCGGCTCTAGTCCTCCTAGTGGACGTTGGCTGGTGGTGTAGGATCGGGACTTGAGGAAACTTTGGTCCCCAGCAGCGGCGACATCTTCCGGCACCGTTCCCCTCCATCAAGGCATAGCTGAGGTCCCTCCTATCCGCCCCCAATCCCACTCCAGGACAAGTACAAAATACACGTTGGATTTGGCGGTGGCGGCGCCTTGCACGTCGTACCCTCCATCGTGGTGCTGTTTGGGGAGGCTTGGGTTTTTGGGAGAGGTTGCTGTGGGCGTTTTGCTCCGGGTAGCAAGGCCTTGAGCGAGGGCGATGGTGTTGACGTCGGCCAGTTCGACGGATCCCCGCACATCTCCTGGTTGGTGTTCCTCGGTAGAAGCGTGTCCGGCTCAGCTCCAGCGTTGTGGCGTTTTCAGTCCAGACGGCCCCTTCGCAGTGGCAATAGCGTGAGGGAAGCCATGGACTCCTGGTCTTCCTTATGTGGCTGTCTCGACTATCACTTGACACCCTAAGTTTGTTCCTTTGTCTTTTTTTTCCTTCTCGGCGATTGTCCCCTATAGCTTTCCTGCTATAGGTGGGTGGCAGGGTATGCCGTTCCAGTCGGTGCAGTGTTCTCCATGATCATTGATGGTCTTGATCAAGGGTTGCTTGGGGCATCGAGGCTGACTATTTCCTAGCTCTCCTATGGGTCTCTACATAGTATAATGGTGCGGCGCCATTCGATTCGTGTCAAGGGGGTAGAGTCGCCCCTCGGTGCTAGAGAAGGAATATGGGAATTCTGATCCAACCTGTTCAAGTGTTCTCCTTTTGCAATAGGCTTTCTGCGCCGCGCTTCACCTCCTTCCAGCCCTTGGATACACATGTGCCGTTGTCGTAGTCATCGCAACCAAGGCTTTTCTTTCTCTGTTTTTTCCTTTGTGCTTGTATGTGTGTCGAGTCGTAGTCAGCCCCCTTGTATCGTTTGAACGCTATGGTTTATGTTGTTGGTTATAATTCTTGGCAGGTCGATTACGTTGTTAATTCAAAGCCGATCTCGTCAGAACCTCTTTTCTGTAAAAAAAAAGTTGACTCATCTCTTCTTTGTCATGAAATAGCATGTTTTGCTGCATGATCATATAATGTGATTGTCTTACATAAAAATTACACCACTTCCTAGATACTATACGAAAATCTTGTTCTTGAGTGACATTTCTAGTTTGTTAAGATATTTGTGCTAAATGGTAGTCGAGTTCATGAGCACTTGTCGAACAAAACTGTTCCCCACTCTGATGTTGCTCTCAAGATAATTTGTCATCTGTATTACATAAAAACTGTTCGAGGACAGAAAATGTGTGTATTACTATTGAAACCACATAATAATCAATGTAATTTTTTTGTCCTGACACCGAAACTGTGATTACATTCAAAGATATAAAATGAATCTCTTATTGGCAAAGAAATGTCAATGATTTCGCGAAGTGCGCTAACACCAACAAGATTGGTGAAAATGAAGAAAATGAGGGCGCGGTAGAAAGCAATTCCATCCAAGATATGGCCGAAGACATAAACACATTTATCCTCATACCTGTTGGTAAAAAATAAAACTTACTGAAACGAAATCCAAGTGAAGAAATTCAAACCCGCGGAAAATAAATAGTATCATAAATTTATGCACCATGCTTCCAGTTTGTGAAACGCGAGCTTATCTTGTTAGAGCACCTATAGCAGAGGCCTCAAAAGTCAAATTTAAGGGAAATTTCTTTTTGTTTCAGGGAATTAAGCATTAAGCATCAGCTACCAGATCCCCTAAATCATTAGAGCATGCATTATTTTTGACTGTTGCCCCTTAAGACTTTGTCTAATTCCCTTAAATTTTCTCCAAATGAGTGCATTCTCAGCAAAAGTAGGAAGACACACGGCTCCCATCCCCCACCACCGGCTGGCAAACGCCCCGATGACCGAGAAAATGGACCCCCCCCCCATAACCCTCGCACTTTCAGCGATCCAAGTCGGCACAAGAATCCTGTCGGGCGCGAGGAATTTCACAAAATCAGGCAACAACGGCTTCAGTCAATTCTCGAAGAAAAGATGAATGGCGTGGTGCAAGAAGTGTCCGAAATAAAGCGTCTTATGTCTGGTAGATCTCTAAGTAACTGTCCTCATGAAAGCCAACATGATCAAGTAAGATGTTCTCATACATTGATTTTATATGCTATTATAACTTGTGCCAAATTATTTACATGGACTGACTTTTATAAATCACTCGTTGTTTTGTAGGACTGATGGTCGACCATATTATATAGTAGCATGAGGAGGCATTGTAATCGCCGATGAAGAATGATATTCATTCAGACAATGATGGCCTCCCTCGATTGAAGATTAATAAATATTGTGTTTTGTAGTTCTCTTGTTTTTTAGTTAGATACTAGCAAGTGCATTAGTCATGTGAGGAGTGCTTACATGATTTTGACTCAAATTTCTTAAATGATGTTTTTTGTTCAATAATAGTATGTTTATATTTTGTTAATTTATCCGATTTTTATTGATAAAGGAGTCTATAACGCTCTACTTACATTCTTTTGTTCTAAAATTAATGTGGATTTTAATACTCACATGTTGGATGCTGCATAGGTAAAGTTGTTGTTAAGGATTTACAGGTGGTCGTTGAAGGATATCAAAATGGTAAAGAGCAGTGATGGAGCTACATTCAAAAGCAAGAGCAGTGAAGAGACGCCCAATTTTTTTGATAATTATGACCCAGATTTACCCTTAGGTGCAGCTTGTTGCAGCAAAACTGGGTGGGCCGTGGCCCATTTCGCTACAACATAGCTCCGGCAATGACAAAGAGAATGATCATTACCAGTCATTAATGATACTTCAATCAAGCATGGAGAAATTATTAGCGACGAAGATGTGTTCATGAATAGTACAATTGTACTCATTATTGGCTCAAGATTGACAATGACGGACCATCATGTCGTGACAAGAATAACGACTAGCAAATGTATGCAATCATTATTACTTTGAACAATGGAGTCCTTAACAACAGCGAAGAACCATCAAATTGTGGTCCTTATTGATCTTTAGCAACCAGAACCTAACTTTTAACAACCCCATACACCATCGTCAAAAACGTATTTTCTTGCAGCGGCTTCTGATCCGGCCAAGTCCGTATGCAAACTACACATGTGTAGCGAAGATACGCTGCCTTTCCCCAGTACACAAGCACGTATGGGAGAGGTACCTATTACAGTACAAGCTCAGCTATAGCATTCTGTCTTGGCACAAGTTAGCGAAACACGAACATGTCACAACATAGGAGCACAACGATTGATGGTCAAGGCCTCAAAGGACCATGTCAGCCCTGTGTTATTTTCCTAGGTTGTACTGATTTTCTTACACGCTCGTTACAAGTGCATAAATGGCAGCTATACGAGCAAATTACAAGTACAACTCAGTGATTTATTCATGTTCAACCCACACTTCGACTTGTGGTTATTTCCGACAAATTGGAGATGCAACAAATGATAAATGTTGTATGTGCACTACTTACAGTACTATGTAGTTGTAACGCACCGGTGCTTGCATCCTCTAGAGGCGTATCCACATTATGGGTTGCAGGGCTAATATGACTATGTACCGAAAAACTAACCATGCTACTGCAATATAGCTGTGTCCAGCGTAAACATGTCTTCCTAACGTTTCCCAAGCCTAGATTGTTAGGTGACATTCTCCACCTCTGCGACGCAGGCTAGCATCACGTTTGGTGGACCATACCCTAGTGCTGGACACGTAAGGAACAACGTTGAGAGCAGGGAAGGAGGCAAGACTTTGGAGCACATTTCATAAGAGATGTTGGTAGCAGTGGACCTCTATATATGCGAGGTTTCTCAGTCCTCTTCCTTTTTTGTGTCGAATTGTCCGTCAATTCTTACAGACCCTAAGTAAGAAAAGAGGTTATGGTCTTGGCGTGCAACCACTAGTTGATCTATTGCATGCCCAAAGGGATTTATGAGATGGCATAACCAGCTAAAAAGTGTGAATAATCGTTGGAGGAAAAGCAACTAATGGTGCTTTTACTAAAAAAAACTAATGGTGGTTGCCAACAATTATTCTTCAGAACGTGCAGACTACTTCTCAAGCTCATCATATGTCTTTTTCTGTATGACTTAAAACTCTCAACAGTTGTACAAATTTTTGCGTAGAAATATAAGTATCCAAGTTGACGTTGGAAGAGTCACAGTCGTGGTTGATTCACGAGACCTGAGGCCAGCTCTCTGTTTCGCCAAGGTGACTTAAAACAGGAGCAACTTGATGCCAATATCTATCCGGTATAAAGAAATGGCACTATCTGTGTAACCATGCATAGAGAAGCGGGTGTTTGCTCCGGGCAAGGTGACTATTGACGTGCAGTCAAACAAAGGGAAAAAAAAGGCATGTGTGTGTATTTTATCTCACAAATTTGAACAGGTGCGAGTTGTTCAATAGTCCATTCTTTGATAAATGTCCAAATAGGCAATCAGAGTGGGTGGAGGACTCCCAGGTAATCCAAGCATAAGCCCTAAAATTAAATATCGAATCTAACAACAGAATGGATGTTGCAACAAAGGATAAAAAGTATACTTTTCTCTGTATATAAACAATAGCATATCAATTGATTCATATTCGAATAAAATTTGTGTAACATATAACACCTGGTTTGGTAGTCAAATTGAGGACGAACACATGCAAGTCCAACATACTAGACCGGAGGGAGTAAGAGTGTTGCATCTTAGTTAATTTAATTATCTGCCTATATTTTGTAAGTAAATCATTCTTGATATATGTACAGATTGCAATGTGGCCTTTCACTTCCTCAACTTGGGTTTTGGTGTTACCGACCGTGGTAACTTTAATTTGTGAACTCCGCAGGCCTTGCACTTCCTTTTCAAATAGCAAGCATCCCTTTTTTGAAAACAATTATTATACTTTTTGTTAAGGATGGTCTGGAAAATTCATGTATGCAAGAGAAAGATTACCCATGTGAGAATATATCCGCACCAACCCAGACTGCCCGCAAAAATGGGTTCGCCCCCGCGTCGCTCCATCACAAGCGACTCGGGCGGCACCGAAGCCTTGCCCTCGAATGGCTCCTCCTCCCCTCATTCTCTGCCTCTTCACCTCAGGAGGGGGTCGCCGGTTGCCGTGCACCGCCAGCGAAGGGGACGGCAAGGCCTTCGACCGATCCCATGCCTTGGGTATAAAGGCCTGGATCTGAGGCGTCAGCCTCCATTAGTGAGGACGGCGTCCGTCCGCCGGCGGTGGATGTCCGTCAGTGCGGTAGGCCAGACTTCCTCAGCTGCTTGGGCAGCTAGGTACTGGTGGACAACGTTCCTGGCATGAGGCGGTTCCCCGTGCCCCTCTTGTTATATCTAAGGCGGACCAACCTAGCACACAACTCTCCCCATCGGTTGGTCCAGATCTCCGGCGTCCATGCTCGGAAGTGCTAGAGGCGTGCTTGATGGGTGCCGGGGCGGGAGCTTGTTCGTGGGAAACCATTGGCCGATGACTGCCCTCTTGTGGATGGTGCTCCGGCGTCATTCCCCTCGTTTGTGGCGATGGCGAGGTCAACTCCACCCTGCTCCCTCCTTCCTTCCCCATGATGGGCGGCGACGCCGCCATGGCATGCTCACCTCCTTGGAGGCGCCGTCTTGGGCATTGACATGGAGGGTGTGCTCGGCGAGCGCGGATGGTTCCAACTGTAGGAGGTGGTGCCGGTGTGGCATATACCGCGTCGGCGATGGCGGGTCTCGACGGCGTGGCACAGCGAGGCCTGGAGTCCTGGAGACATCGACAGTAAATGTGACTGGCAAGATCTATGCAATGGTTCCTCTTGAATACCGGATGGCCGAAGATGGCGGCGGTGAATCCTAGAGTGTGCGCATGTGGTGCGCTTTATGGAACACTACTAGGAAAAGGGCTATAGATGGAATGGCCACTAATGGCGCACCAGACATGTGGTGCGCCACTACTGTATAGCAGTGGCGCACCATGTGCTGGTGCGCCATTAGTGTGAAAGACACTAATGGCGCACCAGACAAATGGTGCGCCACTGGTAACAATTTTTATTATTTTTATTTTTTCAAACATACTAATGGCGCACCAGTGCACAGTGTGCCATTACTACTTCTAACTATTAATGGCGCACCAGCCGCATAGTGCGCCACTACTGTTGTTTTTTATTCTCTTTTTGCAAAACAACTAATGGCGCACCGTGGCATAGTGCTCCATTACTAGTTTAAACTAGTAATGACGCACTATGCCACGGTGCGTCATTAGTATATAGATTTTTTTTGCGAAACTAGTAATGGCGCACCACCTGCAAATGCGCCATTAGTAACCAGGGTTACTAATGGCGCATTTGCAGGTGGTGCGCCATTAGTAACCTGGGAGCAACAAGATATTTTGGACAGCCACACCTAACCATTCACTTTTCCCACTTCATTGTCTCCACCTCCTCCTCCAAGCTTGTCTCGGCTGCCTCCTCCTCCTCACCTCATTTGCACCATATATTCATCCAAATTAAGTGGTTAAATTACCTTTTGTTGATAGGTAAGTAAGGGGGAAGCTATCTTTATGTTGTTCTCCCACCAACAACGTGCACATGCACTTTTTATGGCCTAGCTAGATCTATGTATGTTCGTGGTGTTTCATATGTTTGTGGTGTTGCATATATGTTTGTGTTTGCAGGTACCGGTATTTGAAATGCAATAGTTGCCAATATTTAGCCGGAATGTTGGTTCATTTCGGTTTCAGCGAGATTTTTGGCACTATGCATTCTTTTTGGTCCTATTTTTAGGGAAAGTCATGCCAAAAAATTTTTTGGTTCTAAATATCGTTTTGTTGTACCCCGCAGGCGACCATGGTCCGCACAATGACCGAAGGCATCGTGAATAGGTTTTTGAGCTCCGCGAAGGCTGAGATGCTTCAAAAGAACGAGACGGAGATAAGATGTCTGTGTCGAAGATGCAAGCTGAAGAACCTTATTGCGGACCCGGATTCCGGGAGGTGCGGGACCACCTGCTCTTGCGTGGTTTCTTGGATGTCTATCGGTGGCAAGGTGATGAAGATGACTATGAAGTCATCCATGGGGGGCGGGCAAGAAATGAGGAAGGGCAGCAAGACAACCACCGCGGCTCGGGCGGGCGAGAAGACGAAGAATCTCCAGGACATGATCACGACGGTGATGCTGTACACAGTCATCATGTAGAAGATGCAGGACATGATGATCAGGAAGATGCCGGAGGAGACGAAGGGCATGATCATGAAGATGAAGATGCCGGCGGAGCAGACGACGATGGACCATCGATGGGCTGGGTGCAGGACCCTCATATTCAAGAGCTTCTTCTCAAGTAGACGGATAATGCAAGAGCTGCCGCCCGAGAGAAAGCCAAGCTGGATCAACTAGAGATAGACGCGGTTACTCCATTGTATAAAGGATGCAGGCCCGAGGATACCCGCTTGAAAGTAACACTCATGGCTCCGGAGATGAAGGTAAAACACAAAATGCCCGATGCATGCTTCGATGAGAATATGACATTCTGGTGCGAACGTCTTCCCAAGGGGAACAAGTGCCCGACCAGTTTCGAGGAGGCGAAGAAAATCGTGTGTCCTCTAGATTTACCGCACGTGAAATACCATGTGTGCATGAACAATTGCATCATTTATTGGGACGAGCACACGGAGTCTACCACATGTCCGGTGTGCGGCGTCACTCGATACAAGAAGAGGAAGAAAGCTCCTCGAAAAGTGGTGTGGTACTTTCCGATCACTCCTCGTCTGCAGCTGTATTTCGCGGACCCTAAGGTAGCAAAGCTCCTGCGTTGGCACACGGATAGGGAGGAGAAGAAGCCAGAAGATGACGCAAATGATCCGGAGATAAATAAAAAAGACAAGATGCTTAGTCACCCTAGGAATGGGAGCCAGTGGCAAGCGTTGAACTTCGAACACCCAGAATTTGGGAAGGATCCAAGGAACATCGTGCTGGGCGCGAGCACCGATGGAGTCAATCCGTTTGGCAGCCAGAGAAGCACACATATCACCTGGCCTGTGTTTGTGTGGATGTACAACCTTCCCCCCTGGTTGTGCAAGAAGAGGAACTACATTCACATGAGTATGCTAATTGAAGGACCGAAACAACCAGGGAACGACATCAATCTATATGTGGGGCTGCTGAAAGAGGAGCTAGACATGCTATGGAAAACACCAGCCAATACGTGGGACGCCGCACAGAAAGAATATTTCCCTATGAGAGCCGCACTGCTCACGACGGTACACGACTATCTCGGTTACGGATATGTCGCGGGACAGGTGGTCCACGGATTTTCTAGATGCGTTAGGTGCATGGATGACACAATGTATCGTCAGCTAGATAGAGATCCCGGGTCTTCGAAAACCGTGTTCATGGGACATCGAAGGTGGATTCGCGAGGATGACCCGTGGAGGAAATGCAAAGATCTGTTCGATGGTGACACAGAACCCCGAAGACGCCCGCATACGAGGCGCAGCGAGGAAATGGACGAGCTGTTGAAAAATAGGAAAGATTGCCCACTGCCGGGAAAGAAGCAAAAGGTGCGAGAGCCGGGAAAGAAGCGAAAGGCGCTAGAGCCGCTGCCGAAGGTATGGAAAACGAGGTCTATTTTCTCGGACATGCCGTACTGGAAGATCCACCGTGTGCCTCACTGCCTTGATGTCATGCATATCACGAAGAATGTGTGCGAGAGTCTGCTTGGTACCCTGCTCAACATGCCAGAGAGGACCAAAGATGGGATGAAAGCAAGGGTAGACTTGAAATCAATGGGCATCAGGGAGGAGCTTCACGCTAATGATGATGATGATGAGGCGAAGCAGGACACAGAAAGTCATCGCAAAGGCAAAAAGTCCAAGAAGACCGGTAATGACTACCCTCCCGCATGTTTCACTCTAAGTCAGGAGGAGATCGATCAGTTTTTGACCTGCCTCGTAGGAGTAAAACTTCCTTACGGTTACGCGGGGAAGATAAGCAAATACCTAGACCCAGCGAAGCAGAAGTTCTGCGGGATGAAGTCTCACGATTGTCACGTGCTGATGACGCAGATACTTCCAGTTGCAATTCGTGGAACTTTTTCAACGTCATCTCTCCGAAGTCGGTTGGCGTGAGGCAACTCAGAAGGCTACAGGAATATATCGTGGTGATACTATGCGAGCTTGAGATGTAATTCCCGCCCGCATTCTTCGACGTTATGGTGCATCTGCTGGTCCATATCGTGGAAGATATCATCCAACTCGGGCCGACGTTCCTGCACAACATGATGCCGTTCGAAAGGATGAATGGTGTCATCAAAGGATACGTTCACAACATGTCACATCCAGAGGGAAGCATAGCTAGGTGCTTTCTGACCGAAGAGTGAATCTCCTACTGCACGAATTATCTAGGCATCGAGAACCCCGTTGGTCTGCCCATCAACAGGCACCTCGGCAGGCTCGTTGGATGGGGTCACCGTGAGGGTCACCGCAAAATGCATGTCGACTTCGAGGGTCGACTCGCCGACTTTGAAAGAGCAAACCTAGTCGCCCTACAACAAATAGACGTGGTCGATCCTTGGGTGGTAGATCACAAAACCTTTATTGAGAAGACGTACAATGACCGAGGCCAACTGAGGACGGACGGAGATATAATCAAAGAGCACAACTCATGTTTCACGCGTTGGTTCAAGTAGAAGCTTCTGTCATACACTTTACATGAGGATTCTTCCGCGGAAGAACAACTCATATTCGCCTTGTGACAGGGCGCCGAGCACAACCTGATGACTTATGAGGCGTACGATATCAACGGCTACACATTCTACACCAAGGGAAAAGACATGAAGAGCGATGGTTATCAGAACTCTGGGGTAATGATGGAATCCTACACCGGTAACGACAAGGACAGGTACTATGGAAGGATCGAGAAGATCTGGGAGCTGAGCTACGCTGGATAGAAGGTCCCGATGTTCCGTGTCAGATGGGCCAAGAGCGTCATAAAAGAAGACTGGTATTTCACCACCATGGTTATACCCGAAGTCAAATCCAAGACCGCGGGCGCAAACGTCACCGCAAAAAATGAGCCATGGGTACTGGCTTCCCAAGTGGACCAATGCTTCTTCATTACCGACCCACCAAATCCCAGTCGTGTTGTCGTGAGGAGAGGCAAAAGGAAGATCATCGTAATGGATGGAGTCGCCAATGAGCAAGACTTCGACAAGTACGGGGACCCGAAGATGGAACATGACGACGACGATGAAGTATCAGCATACACCACAAGAAGAAGCAGGACCACCCTACCTAAAGGACGTCCGTTCAAGAGAAGAACTCCATTTACGAAAAATAAGGGCAAGAAGATTGTGAGAAGACAGCTAGCTAAGATCGATTGTATTTAAATTGTAGCCTACATTTCTCGATTGTAAAACATGGACATTTTTTGAACTCATGAATGTTTTTAAATTTCATGGTCACTCGATCTCGATCCCCCTCCATCTTGATCTCTATCCCACCTCGCCAGATCTGGCCCCCTCGTCGCAGAGCACCCCCCGCACCCTCTCCCCCGCTTCACCGGCCGCCGCCGACCCCCCGCACCCT
>NC_057807.1:551226163-551257437 GCF_018294505.1 Triticum aestivum
ACCGTAACAAAAAAAAACAAATTTGATTATATTTTCAAATAACAAATTTGATGATATTTTCAAATAATAAATTTAATGATATTTTTTCATATTCATAAATATTTTCAAATAACAAATTTGATGATATTTAAAAAAAAATTACTGTTTTTATTAAAAATTATTACTCTTTCATATTCATTCTCTAAAAAATTATTAGATGCAACAAAAAATAATAAAAAATAATTAGTTATGGTGCACCCCTGGCTGGTGCGCCATTGCTATATAAAAAACGATTACTAATGGCACACCTCTGGCTGGTGCGCCATTGCTATATATATAAAAAAGATTACTAATGGTGCACCGATAGCGGGTGCGCCATTGCTATCTAAAAAAACCATACTAATAGCGCACCGCTGCGGGGTGCGCCATTAGTAAGATTCCCCACTAGCTAATTCCTCCCTCTCCCTCTCGCCAGATCCCCTTCGTCCTCTCCCTCGCCAGATCCACCCGCGCGCTGCCCCGACGCCGCCACCCCAACCCCCGCCGGAATCCACCCCCGCCGCCCCCGCGCCCCCCACCACTGCAGCTCCCCCGCGCCGCCGCCCCAGCACGTACGTCCCCTCCCTCCCTTCCCCCACCCCCCTAGCTTCTCCTCCTCCTCCTCTCACCTCCCGTGCCTTCTTTTGCTCGGAAGGTCAAGAAGGCGGCCAAGGACGCTGACGACGGCGACGCCGGGCCCCGGCTCAACAACGACATCACGAGCCCCTTCCTCCGGATCGACACCCACAACCTCCTCGACGCTGGCGCCCGCGCCCAAGCTCAGGCCCGCCCCCACGCCCTACGAGGCTCACCACCGGCCGACCAAGTCCCAGGCGTCCCCTTCCCCGCCGCCGCGGGACTACGCGCCGCCCCCGCTGCCCAAGCCCAAGCCGGAGCCCAGGCTATCCAAGCTCGAGGTATCCCCCTTTTTCTTCTCTTGTGTATGATTGCGAATAATTGACTTCCGTTTTCATCCTAACGATGCATTGACTTTGCAATGCTCGTCTTTGTGTTCGTCCGATTGCCAATAATTCTTAGAATAGTCGAATCTGAACTGCATCTAAGAACCCATGGTTGTGCTTATTTCTGAAGATAGAATGAACTATGACCTCCTGATCACAGAAAAAAAATTGTGTAGCTGATAGCTTTCTTTCTGAAGACGGAATGAACTATGACCTGATGATCGCAGAAACATATTTTGCATCTGATAGGTTTCCTCTCTCGTTGCCCCAGTGAGGACCATGATGATCATGGCACTGCAAAATATTTATTGCTTAATTCCCTCTTGCAATTTTTCTCTGAAAATAATGGCATGTTAAGCCGTTAAGGCCTGACTGTTAATTTACAACCTTGTTCGGTGTTATATTGGATGGAAAATTTGTACAGGTTAGTCGGTTGTGGTTCGCCCTGAAATTGCAATGTTAAGTGTATTGTTGAGTTCAGTCAAGTGTACTCCTTGAATAAACCATGCTTATTTTTGTAGCATATTACTGATACAAATGTTTCTGCCAAAAGAGAAGCTGTGTTGATCCTTGATAAACTGAAATATTATTTTCCTTTCATCATGCAATTTTTTTTGCTTGCTTGGCGCACGTGTACAATTTAATTGGTCACACTTCACCCTGAATTAATCATTTTGAGACAGAGGGAGTATGTTACAAGTGTTGTGACGAGGTCAGTCATGTAAACTGTTGTACCAGAATGATGAAACGTTGCATCACAGATCTTTGGAGCAGACTAGTGCTCTTGGAATGCTAATCGCGCTTAGGAGAAATACTTAAGATTATTTCCCCCACAATGCATAGCAATTGTCTGCCAGCAGTCATGTGGCTTCACATTGCTGGCATCGGTTGTGTTGTGTCACATGGCCCAGATACAAGTGTCGCTTTGCTTTGAATGTGCCGATGAAGTAGATATAGATAGGCTTTCTGGATTTTGTCACATTTGCTTCAAGTAGATAGGCTTTGCGCATTTCGTGTTGTGATAGGTATGTGGTGGCCGTTGTTGCACTTGTTGGATGTATGCAATTCTATTTGTCTCATGTGTCATGTGTAACGTTCCTCTAGTGAATTGGGCAGCTGTATTGTACTAGTGTGTCTCTTCCTGCCAATCTGAATGCTGTTGAATAAGAAAAATAAAAGTCTGGGAACCGATCTTGTGAATTTTACTGCCAATCTGATATTTGAATGTTGCTGGATAAGAAACATACAAGTTTGGAACTTCTCTCTCTTGTGAGCTTTGGTGTCAAACTGAATGTTGCTGAATAAGAAACGTACTACAAGTTTGGGACTTCTCTTATGAAACACAAGATGCTTCATCTTTTGCTTTGGATCAGATGGAATAACCTGATCACGATGTTTCTTTTTAATCAGTAAACCTAGGTGTTCGTCACCTGTGGCCTTAAGATCGATAGAAATGTATGTTGCTATTTTCTGTTGATTCTTTCCGGCCAGTTCATTCATCATTTAGGGCTTGATATATGGAGGCTTGTATACTTGCTGCTAATACAACATAATATATGATATGAGCAGGGTGAACAACCTTCAGGTCCCAGGAATCTACTCAAGGCTGCAGACACTTCTTGTCTCACTTCTTTTATCATCGGTATAATATTCATATTAAGGAGTTTCTATAAGTTCATTGTTCTTACCTGCAATCCATTTTCTAAAGCTTATCACATAGTACTAGAATTTTCTTCCGGTGCAAAAGAAAAGGGTTGTTGTTTGTCTTTTTTATAAAATGAACTAAAAACACTTAGATACTTATTAATGTTTTCTTACATGAATACTTCCTGTAAAGTTGATTTTATAAAGTTGTGTGATCTTTGTTTCTGAGACTGAAAGTGCTTCTATCTCAAAAAAAGAAGAACAAAAAAAATTAAAAGTGCTCATCCTAGTGGCAGGCACAGCTCCTGTCACTTGTGACCATTGCTGCTAGGAGCTTGAATTAGCTTACATGCTAAGTAAGTTTGAGGGTGAACATCAGATTTGTGTAAGCATCATGACTTTTTTAATGGAAATTTACAGTATGTTTGAGGGTGAACATTAAGCAATTTACAGTATGTTTGAGGGTGAACATTAAGCAATGTTTGTTGTCAAAAAATAGTTTAGTTGCCTATTTGTTATGCTTGTCATGTCACTTGTACTACACGCTTAGTTAGGAGTACTCCATCTAGTAGTAATTAATTTGTGTGGCTGTGGAAGTCACTTGCTTTGGCATAGTAATGTTTTTATTCCATTATTATTTTGTGGTGGTGTGGGTAGCAAGGTGCATGCACATAGGAGGGATTTACAAGAAAGAGATACTCCTGATAACAACAAAAGCTAACAAGGCAGTAAACTAAATCAGTATACTGCTTTTATTCCTTCTTGGGGATAATAAAATCTGGGATAATGATTTTACTTGTGATGGTAAACTAAATCAGTATGATGTTGTATTTGTGATGATGCTACTTGTGATCTTCAGAAATGACCCATCGAGGACTTCATTACGTGGGGATAATGATTTTGCAGGTACCCCGAGAGGCCCTTGAGTTTGCCGGAATGTCGATTAACTTCCGTTCCGGCAAATTCAGGTACTCCATATGTCCTATTTTCAGCAAAGGTCATGCTGAAATTTTTCGTGAATTTTTGCATGACTTTGCTAAATCGGACATATGGGGTACTTGCTACTAATGCATGGGCCGGGGTAGCTTAGTACTTAATTAAGTAGGATCAATTGCCCCTTTATTCTTGCTGCATTAAACCATAGGTGGCAATAGAGCCAAGTGATTAGGCCCAACTAGAGTCGACAAACCCTAAATGATAAAACCTTGGTTTTTAGGGTGCCTCGGTGTCGATGAGAACCTAAATGATGTACGCTTAGGCTTTTAGGGTGCCTCGGCGTCGACAAACCCTAAATTATAAAAGCTTAGCTTTTAGGATGCCTCGGTGTCGAAAAACCCTAAATGATGAGACCATGATCTTGTTCCTTGACAATAACCAACTTTTTGACCAAACTATTTTCCTATTTAGAGCGAAACATGGCCCACAACGATGAGGCCGGCGGTTCGGGCGGCAAGCAATTCTGGGATCTGTCCCAGGAGATGGAGGAAGATCCTCACCGCTATGAGGACGCCGCGGAAGACACCGATCCTGACTACACAACCCTAGTCGCGTCGGGGATGACACCCCTGATGGTGCCGCCGAGGATGCCACCACTGATGATGGCGGCGCACACACAGATGGCAGCCAACCGAAGAGGCAACGGAAGGACCGGCACCCGAGCATGCTCGACACCATCAAGGAGGAATTCCCTGAAGTGATCTCCGACGGGCATCCTACGGCGCCCAAAGAATTAGTCAAGGGGTACTCGGTTCAGCTCGGATGCATTCTCTGGAGAACCGTCTCGATCAACACCGAGAACCCAAGGCATAAGGACCGAGGGAATTTGCGCAGCCTCCTCTTCACGAAGCTGCACGAATGATACAAGTTTCCCGCTGACTTTGCAAACACACGCCTCTCAGGGAATAAAGTGAACAGTGCCGCCCTCACGAAGATGAGCACGGCCCTGTCTACTTGGAGAAGCACGGTGAAGGCAATGATTGAAAAAGGTGATAGTTATGAGAAGATCAAGGCGAAATATCCTTTGATCGGTGAAGATGACTACAAGGAGTTCAAGATCAAGTGCGAGAGTAGCGCAACCTCCGAATCAAGTCAGTGGGGGAAAGAAATGCGGGAGTTGAACTTAGGGGTCCACCAACTCGGTCCCGGCGGTTACAGAGTGGCAGAGCCTATATGGGACAAGGAGGACGCGGAGCATGCCGAGCAAGGCCTACCGCCCCGCTTTGAGAAATACCGTGGCAAGCAGACCAGGAACTATATCAGGGCCCGGTACAAGGAGGACCCGGTAACAAAGGAGCTTACCACGGATCCGGAGACCAGGGCGCTTGAGCTTGTTCTGGTAAGGAATACACCCCCGCGTAATTAGCTCCATATGGTTGCATTCTAATTAATCCCCAATATTTCTAAATGGTTCATGTTCCTTCCGCAGGACACTGAATGTAGTAGCGCGGGGTCGTCTCAGAGCTTCCCTTTCGACACCCCTTTAAATAGGGCGTTGAACGTAATGAAAAACAAGGATAAGCTCAGTAAGCCGTCGTCAGCTGGTCGTGTGGCCGGCAAAGGCTTGTCCACAAAATGGTCATCATACTATACCGCTGGTGGGCGAAAGGAGAAAAAGACCAGCTCAAAAAGCCAGTCGCGCGAGGTTGAAGCACTCAAGGCACAAGTGGCGCGGATTCCGGAGATTATCCAAGAGCAAGTGCAAGTACAACTGGGAACGACGCTCACCGCCATGGTGCCTACGTTGATTCAGGGGCTGACGACGTGGATTGCGGGCGGCCAACAGGGGCCTCCCACGGTCCCCAGGTTCACAGCCAGCAACACGCACAACGCGCAGGCGGCGCCATTGGTGTCTCAGGCGGCACCATTGTTGTCTCCGACGGAGGCGGTATTCGTGTCTCCGGCGCCGGCACGTGCATTGGATCTTAATGCACCCGGGTGTACGCCGGTCGGCACCTCACCAGCAAGCGGCCCCTCCGTCAGTTGCACGCCCGCCGTTGGCGGTGCCTCGACATTAGCCGAGCTCGATGACAGCACGGTAACTAAGCCTCTCGGCCGATGACTTCATCTCCTTGCCTTTGACTGGGCATCACTAACGCCCTACATGTTTTTGCAGGGCGCCGCCGACGTTCCTTGCACTCTCCTGCACTTCGTGGGCAGCAAGTTGGTCGATGTCGCCAAGGGTAGAATCATTCAACCGGGCAACCCCATGTTCCACGGTAATCCGATGCCACCCACAGTGTATAGGGTTGAACTGGTTCGGGTGCTGCCAGGCTGCGACGAGCTATTACCTCCGATTCGACCCGCTGGGGCCGACAAAGAAGATGAGATGAACCTCAGCGCCTGCGTAAACTGGCCCCTGCTTTGGCCGAAGAGCCAGATTCGTTTGGGGGCGGGGGACACCACCCCACAGACAAGACCGCCAGTCGTGCCGGCGCCAAGCCATGGCAAGAATGCCGCAACACTCCCGGACATGCCGGACATCCCTATGGCACAGGATCCAGACATGCATATGGCACAGGATCCGGACGACGACGACAACGACGACGGTACATTTACCAACGTCGATAAGTACTTTGCCGAACATGGGTACAGTGACGAGTTCTGCGGGCCTCCTTCTCAAGAAGCCAACCAAGACGACCGCGATCTAGCTGGTACGGCGGAGAAATCCAATTGCAACAGGCATCGTCTGGCGTTCAGTTCTCTGGTGACGCCTCCAGCTCCCGCCTTTACCGAGCCTCAGATAGCTGAGGTGCGAAATATTATCAACCCCAACACGCTCAAGAAGGTGTTCTGTGAGCAGAACTGGGTCCCCTTACAGCAAATCAAGAAGAAGGGACGGAAACGAAAGACTAACAAGGGCGCCGGTGCGAGCCAGCCGGCACCGAGTACGATCCGTGCTCAGGACGGGCCACCTTCACCTAAGGATATCTCAAGGAGGGTGCATGTGGCGGGTAGGGCGATGCTACCGACAAATATGCTCAATGCTGTAACCGGTGCTATGCGGAGTCTGCATTTTCTTTGGAGGAGATGCGTCTCTCCCAGAATGATGTGGCATACCCAGTTTTCATGGCCAAGGTGCCAGAGGGCACGGGCTTTGTGGATGGCACCATCAGGAGTACGATCGTCCTGCGGTTTGATGACATCTTTGCTATGTTTAATCTTCATCCGCTGCACTACACCTTCGTTCGGATGTTTTCGCTGAGTATGTAGATGCGGATCATTCGAGACAAGACCCCGGACATCATGATAGTCGACCCCTTCTACATGCGTGCCAAGATCTTGAGCAACACTAGGGACCGGCAAGTCGCGAGTTCACACCTCGAAGGCATCATTCTGGCAAACCCAGATAAGGATAACTTCCTCGTGCCTTACTTTCCCGAGTAAGTCATCCCCTCACCGCCCCTTAACATATGATTTCTTAGATTTCAATCGTTTTTTTCTAACATTCCGTGTTTTCTGCAGTGACACACATTGCACACTCATCCTCTTAAGCCCGAAATATTCCACGGCCACGTATTTCGACCCGGACCATGACTCCAAGATAGACTACACAAATATCAAGAAAGTTCTATATGATGCTCTCCCCGGCTACACCACATCTGGAGGCACCTTTAAGAGGCCAGCTCGTAGGTACGGCAGGCACGTGTTCACCCACAATACGACGTTCCCCTGCGTGAAGCAGCCGCCTGGCGGTCAGAAGAATGCCTACTACGCCCTCCATCACATGAGGGCGATCGTACGGGACCATAATCACCTTGTGCTACCAAATAATGTCAAAGATTGGGCCGCAAGCTTGGCGGCAATCTAGGACGCGGACTTCCGACAAGAATTCTTTCGCATCCAGTCGGAGTTTGCAGAAATCATCCATCAAGATGGCATTCGTACATCGGGACAGTTCTACCTCAGAGAGCAACCGTCCAACAGTGAGATAGACACAACGCTTCAAATGCAGGCTGACAACGCCCGCGACTTCATGACCATCACGAAAGACGGCGGCCTCATCCACGCTCCGGTCCCATGAGTCGAGTTGAAAGTAGTGATGATATTTGTAGTTCTGAAACATCGATTAGCTCATGCTGTAATTAAACTTTAATGAACTTGTATGTCTCTTTGGTTTGGACAGTCGTTCAACTTAGATGTAATCGATGCTATTTATTAGTAGGACCATGAATCGTGCTATTAATGTCTTGCTTTTCTCTTCCGATCCTTTTGTTGCATACTTATATATTGCTTATGTATTGTCTGTTGTTTGGTTGTGCATAGAGATGCCGTCGTATGTCGTGTACAAGGGTAAGGTTCCCGGAGTCTACGACGACTGGGAGGAGTGTCGGAGACAGGTTCACCGTTTCAGCGGTAACAGTTACAAAGGGTACACCATTAGGGCGGAGGCGGAATCTAAATACGCCTGCTATCTAGCGGAGAGAAGAGGGAGCGTTGGAGGAACCGGGTGAAGACCAGTTTCATCGCGATGATGCTCATCGTGATGACCACATCTCTCTTCTATGTGATGGTAGTTTAGATGATCGATATCGACTTGTAATGTGAAGACAAACTCGCTACTCACGGTCTCCGAGACTTGTAATGTTCGATCTTCGTTCGGTCCTTTGTATTCGGAGACTAATATGATGAATTGTATTCGGAGACTAACCTTCTATTGTATTCGATGAATCTGTTGTTGCTGTGTGGTGCTGTCTATATTCTTTCCAACAATATATTTTGTAACCTGTGAAAAAAATCAGAAAAAAGCAAAAAAAACCTAATATTAATACTAATGGCGCATCACCCACAGTGCGCCATTAGTATGCCAAAGGATACTAATGGCGCATCACCACACAGTGCGCCATTAGTATGCCAAAGGATACTAATGTCGCATCACACCATAGTGCGCCATTAGTATGCCAAAGCACATGAGTAAATATGCCCCCCTGGGAGGCATACTAATGGCGCATGTTGCTCTATACTAATGGCGCACGGGATGGTGCGCCATTAGTAGACCAGATACTAATGGCGTACCAGTGGTGCGCCATTAGTATATAATACTAGTGGCGTGGTACTAGTGGCGCACCAGTAATGCGCCATTAGTAGGCAAAACTGGTGCGCCATTAGTATGCCTTTTCGTAGTAGTGGAATGCCTAGACCGGTTGTGCTTTAGGCCTCCACATTAGATATTGACTATTATGCGGACAGGGCACATCTAAATACTTGTAGGTGTGGCGACTTTGTTCGCCTAGAAGGTGGCTTTGGGTTGATCTTTATATTCATTTTGTCAGACTCTAGTGAATAATTGATAAAGATGGATGTGTGCATCATGCTGATGCAGCGGCCGGGGATAATCCTCCTTTTGAAAAACCGATACAAAAGACTGAGAACAGTGTTTTGGCTCGCGCGAGGCGAGATGGGGTAGTTTCATCATCTCAAAGAAAATTAAGACCGGTGTTAGCTTATGGTCTCGATCATTTTAAATAGCTGTGCTACTCTGTGCAATACACATTCTCATCTCCTTTAATGGGTCATCGTGCAATACAAATGGATTTACGTAATGGGTCATCGTGCAATACAAATGGATTTCGCCCTGAAGGACCGATGTCAGGTACTGGCCATCTGGACCAAATATTGGCCAGTCGCTCCCTAGCAATCAGATATGACTCGCGTGGGCAGTCTGATTTACCTTAATGATTTTTGCTCAGGTCTTCTTTGTCCCGCATCTCGAGCAGCTCGCCCTAGTGCCCTTCCCATCCGCATCTCGCGCTGCTGGCCCAGCGCCCCTTGGCAGTACCGCAACTCCGGTCGCCCTCGGGCGCAAACCAGGCCATGCTGGTCCAAGCACCGTGCCTCGCTGGTACCGCTACCCCCGGATGCAGCATCCATGAATTCCGCCGCACCGAAGCTCGCAGGCTACGGTCGAGGTGCATGGTTGCAACATCTCGCCATAGGTCTCGAAGCTTGCCGGCTCGCTGTTGCGACATTGAAGCTTGTCGGCGCTCGAAGTTTGCGCTGTTGGGACATTGCAGCCTATTGCGGCAACGGTTCCAGCAAAGCCATTTCACGGTTGCAGCACGTCATAGCCACGGTTCCAACTTTGCCGCGGCCATGATTCCAGCTTGCCGCGGGCAACGGATCTAGCAAGATTAAGTTGCGGTTGAGGCTCCCGTATCAACGTTTGTAGCATAGCGTGCTCTCCGTCGCACCTACCGGTCGAGGTAGTAACAAAAACAGTAGCCGGTTGCAGCTCGTCGACAAATAGTTGCAGCTCGTCTCAAGTCTGTTGCAGCATCTCCCCAGCCGGATATACCTTGCCGGCTTACGGTTGCAGCTCGGCCGCCCCAGGTTCCAGCATGTGTCTTTGCTGGCTGTAGATCCTAGTATGACGGTTGCAGCACATGCCGCCTAACGTGTTGTAGCTCGCCGGTGTGACGGGTTGGAGCTCGCCTGCGTGAGGGGATTACGACACACAAGCTGGTAAATATGCTCCTCTCGTGGCAATGCGTGACGCTGTCGCCGTAGCAACTCGCAGTCGCACCCCGTCGTCGTCCCCCCCGGAGCTCGTAGGCCATGCCGTCCCTGACCAGTGAGCTGGCAGGCCATGGTCTCTCAGTCCCAACAGCGCTGAAGAAACCTTTGAGGGCTCGAGTTAGGACGCGTTGGAGCAGCACACCATGGAGAAAGCCTGCAATGCGAGATGACAGAGAGGAGCATGGAGCTGCTCTGTGTTGTGGCGAAGGAGGTGAGGCACAGTTGCGTGGGAGCGCCAGTGTAATCTTGATTTGCTCCGTCAGATAAGGCTGAGATAGGGGAACAACGGTGTGTGGCCCCTGCTGAGGAGGTGCGTCCCTATGGGGACCTTTCCGTGGACAATTGTATCACTTTGATCCAACGCACACGTGCGTCCGGCACAATAACTGTGCCGACCAGCCAGCTACAAACATTTGCCTTTATGTTTATTCAGTGTACCGTACAATGCTTGCCTTTGTTTTTCAGTTACTCTCATTGTTGTATCTATCACCTAGACACATAGGAATAAACGCAAAGGCTTGTGCTCTACTAGCCATGAACGACGACAACCTGATAGACGCCTTACGTAAATCATGCGATGCATAACTAGCCCAACAGAATTCATGCTTGAAGATAGCTTCAAATTTGTTCCGCCATCTCAGCAATGATGAAAGCAAGACAATTTTTGCGCAGCGTGGGGCTATTAGGATGCTTCAACGCACACAGAAGGTTCCAGGGTATGTGGGGTCATCTGCAGTAGAAAACCTAGCCGAAGCGCCCAAGATATTACCGGAGTATCCTTACAGAGCGCCCCTGCTGTCCTTTTATTACCATCTCTTTCTACTACACCATCCACATTGACTTTAACAAAACTATTCGGTGGTGGAATCCCTTTTTGTTGGCGAACAGCAGGCACAAGAGGAATCACACACCGCTTCAGATTAGGCGTTGCCTTGAGATACTCAAGAAAATGCACCGCGAGTGCATGGACAAACAACGGGCTCTGCTATTCCCCTTCATGAATGCCCTTCGATCGTGTACCCCAGACGATCCACAAAGTAGCAAGCATTTTCACAAAGTTCTCATGTGATATGGTTTTGAACTCTTGATGATAGAGAACATCCATAGCTTCGGGTCCATCGTCTCATTCGCAAGCATGTGCTCAACAATATCTTCGTCAAACATGGTTCATACACACCTTGCCGTCGTACATTGCATATTTGCATGAGACATCAAACCTGAGTGTGCTAGGCAGGCTGAGGGCCTGGCCTTGATGGTACCAAACATCTATAACTAAAAATAAAAATTGACTTGGTCCCGAGCCTCCACTCCTTGAATACGCATTGCATTCCAGCAACATAATGAAGTACGGTGAAAGCAAACAGGATAGGGCTCGGCACAGCCACACTAAAGACATCGATCGGTCATGACTCGGCATCTGCAATTGCTGGATACATCCCAATCCTACGCATAAACTGGACCCCCTCAATTTTTCTCAAACGAAAAAGTAGACACCCCTCAAAAGGGTAGACTAGTGTATATCTGGTTAGAAGCTGCAAAACAGAACGAGGAAGTGTGGAGTCGACCAGAGATAAGGAGAAAGAGCCACGTTTTAAATGGGGGTCTCAGTCATCCTTGCAAGCATCTATAATACCAAAATAGTTCATCCCCACTATCATATTTCTCTTGACATGCAGCCTATCCACCTCATCAATTGTGCCACATCAGCATTTTTCTTCCAATCGTCATCAATCTATATGGCCACGTTGTAGGTTGTATTACCTGACTTAAATAACCAGCCAAAGCCCAGCCATACTTCCCCTCAATGAAGACGGTTCAGCTGTAAATGACCCATCAAAGACGCCTCTCCTTGATTGTGGCGCTGCAGCCGTATCGTCTTCATCGGATATGTCTCCTCAGTTTCTCAGCACCAACAATTGATTTCTCTCCGCACCAAATCTCTTCCTATTAATCTCCACGCCGGCACTCCGCCTTCTCTGACTAATGGTCTCCTCCACCAATGCACATTACTTCCATCTCGGCAGCAAGCTCTGTGTGAAGGAGACGGCCACCGTATGTCTGGCCATGTCCGGGTCGTGGAGCCGTCGAGGTTGAGCGCCTGAGAAGCAGTTCTCTGGAGTCACAGACGAGGGAGCATCCAGCGGAGGATGAGGCATCCAGTGGCGGCATCGGTGTGAAGGTGCGTTAGCCAGTACCGGCACCAGGGATTGGATCGATAGATTTCTCTCGACTCTGTGCGCTCGGTGAAGCGCCCTCGATCCTCTCATGTTTTTCTTCCTTCTCTTAAAATCACACCTGATAGGTTGGAGCTCGACCGCCATGGTGATTTGGAGGCTGGAACTCGACCCTGAGGCTGAGGGCTGGCGGGGGAGTACTCTGTTTCTGCCACCGGGTCACCTACTAACCCCTGTGGTAGATCCGCCACTACCTCCAATAGCACCGCCGCCACCGTGTAATCGTGTGTTTCCATCGTATGCCTTCCAATTGCCAGCTTCCCCATAGAGTAATTGAACGAGGAGCGAAGAAACTGCTCTCCCTGTGTTCTTCAACGGCCACATCCAAGCCAGAGGACGAAAGGCTACAGAACCCTGTTGATCTATCCGTATATCCTTCTTCTAAAATCTCAATATATGTTCATTTAATAGATCCCTCCCACTTCCATGTCATGTCATCCTGGGAATAGGAGATTACGTGGTTTGTATGTTTTTCTTCTTGGATATTGCTTCGTTGTGGCTGTTTTGCTTGGCTAGCACACAAAGCTCTTTACGTGCATAGCTGTTTGCTTGAGATACATCGTGATTGACTTGGTTCATTCTTGTAGACGTATGGAAATTATGATGAATGTTGCCGTTCATGGAAAATGGGTTCTGACCGGTGAGAAAGCCACATATAACCTCAAAAACACTTGGTTCCTGCCGTATTTGTTATCACATGTTTTATCTCCCTACGTTCTTTAGTTCCTTATATATTATTCCTTCTCTACATAGCAATAACACGATCTGCACTGCTTATTCTGAATTGCAACCAGGGACGCGTACTGGCAAATAAGACCATGCGTATTCAGATTTCTGCGGCAACAAGCCTGTTGGTTCTTTACTTATTTGTCTTTTTAGTTAGTTTTTGCATTGGCTGATGTTTAATGATGTGAAGATATTAGCAATACATCTTCAAGGGACAATGAAGTATTCATTGTTATTCTTAATTGTGTTTTGTATCAGGCATTGGCAACGAATATCAAAAGACGCACTGCTTCGTTTCTCATATGAAAACAAACTTTTTTATAACATATTTTTTTGTTATATATTTTTGTTTCACCTTTTATGTGCATCTACTGGGATTGAAAACCTGCACATCTATTTTTGGTGAATTCCACTATTTCGTCAAATAATGATATGGCATGTTCTTCCACAGTTTCAATCAGAGAAGCTCAGAAGAAATACATAGATTGCTGACATCCTGGAGAGCCTTCGACCACTGATGCTAACTGAATGTACTCCTCCAATGTGAGTAGACTTTTCTACTATAGATCTCAAAAGAAAAAGAGAATCTCCAAAGAAATAGGTAGATGCAATTGCAATAATGAAGAACAAAAAATAACCTGTATTTTTTTCTCTAAGGAAAAATAAGAAACAATCATTTTTTTTACTTCCAAATGCGAGTCTGCGCCTCAACACACCATTGATACATTGTTGAGTATGAAAGAAACTGGAACATTATATATCACAAGGTCGCACTAACCAAAAAGCACCCCAAAACAAAATCAAATAGATCCTACTTAATTTGAATCACCTATACATGAAATATATTGTTTTGTTGATTATTATCACTTCTATATGAAATCCACATATTATTGATTCAAATTGTCATCATCTTTGCTATCTTAATGCTACTCAGATGCACCAAAAATTCCCGCAGCAACGCGCGGGGGTATTAGCTAGTTTATTTAATGGTTCACTCACTCATAGTACGTATAATCTTCACATTAAAGCGGTAACCGACGATGGCCTTGGTTATAAAATGGTGGCACGCGCTTGCAATATAACAAGGCAAATATAAACGGCTCATTCTTCCACTACGATGTGTTGACAGATACTAGGTGTGCATTATGGGATAGATCAGTTAATCTGTAACTTTAGGCTACTAGCAAATGATCTTGGTGGAAATTTAACAGGTTCTACCCTAAGTCCCCACCTAAAATCTGCCTGAAGCCCATGAATCACGGCCAAATATGTTCTGTAACTGATGCGAAAACATGGATACATACAGATTCATAAATAAAACAACACACCTGCAATTCAGCACAGAGGAAAAAAAATCTTTTGAGAAGCCGGTTGATGACTTAGAGTGGCATATTAATTCGAAACATGTACAGACTTAAATAATTCGACCAGGTGTAATTGTTTCTTATTAAATGATTATTTTACGAATAGTTCGGTCAAAATATTCTATTTTTCCTGCTGCATATCGTGTACTAAAAATAATAGTTCAGTATTGCAAGGGTGTTTCATCAAAAGAAAATAAACAAATTTGCAACCTTTTTTGATATTTTTCGTCATTTTCTGAGCTCACGTTCTGCCCTATTATTTTTATTATTATATTCCTTCTCCCTAAGCACATGGTTTATTAACGCTGCACCCTTCCCTCCATGTGGTTCATCATTCCCGCCAAGGTTTACCACACTTGCCATGCAGAGTTATCGAAAAATGCTGCCATGTGATGTGGAGCGCCAAATGTAGGTTCGGCTAAACCATGACCCTCTACAATATTTTCATATGTTTAACTCCAAAAAAATTTAGCGCATGAAACAGAAAAAATTCTTGGTGGTATCTACTCAAAAGTACTTGGACTACCAACGATACTTCCTCTGAGGCCCACATGAACCACGCCCGAGTGCCGCATCAGTGAGTCTTCCGGCACCAAGTATGGTGACCGTGGTTTAGTAGTGTGGGTTCCTATCATAATTTTAAGTAGCACGCTATCTCGGGGAGCAGTGTTTTGGCTCTGGGTCCAAGTGATCTCTATATCTTTAGCATCCAAGTGCTCTTCTGGATCTGTGCCAGAACAGTTTTTTGCCATATACGGTCGTTTTAGAAAATAGGGAGATGTGCTCGGTAAGTATTGCTACATGAGAAGGAGAAGGATACTTCGCAGGCGCGAGAGATCGTTAGGGTAGCGGTGGCTGGTTGACGTATGTGTTGTGTACAGATGGAACGTGAAATGGAAGGCCACCTGTACCGTGGTTCTTTGCTTTTATTATGACGAGATTAGTAAATACTGTCTTTTTTAGTTGTCTCGTTTTCCAATTAGATATGAGCAAGCACGTTGGTCCTTTAAGCAGCGCTTTTAGGGTATGCTTTTGACACGAATTACTTAAATGATATTTTAGTACCATAATAGTAAGTTCATATTTTGATGATTTACCTGATTTTTATTGATAAAGGAAGCTATCGTCCTTTCATTATAAAGATTCTATTCTTTCTGAATTAATGCGGATGTTAATATTCAAAGTTATATGTTCCATAAAATGTTTGTTAACGATTATACGGGTGATTGAACTGAAGTTAAACTAAATATAGTGGTCGCTGAAGGACATGAAAATGGTAAAGAGAATTGTCATTATTAAGATAAAGTGTTCGTTAATGATACTTCGGTCAACCATGCAAAAATTATTGGCGGTAAAAAAAGTGGTCGTGAATACTACAATTGTGGTCATGATTGCCTCAAGATTGACAACGACACATGATCATGTCGTTACAGGAGTAACGACCAACAAAGGTATGCACTCATTATTACTGTGAAAAATAGAGCCTATAACAACGGCAAAGAGCCACGAGATTGTGGTCGTTATCAACATATGACCACAATCAAACTTTTAACTCCATATACTTTTATTAAAAACAGTTTTCCTTGGACTTGTGAATCGGCCGAGTCCTATGCAAACCACACTTGCATAGCGAAGATAGGCTGCCTTTTCCGCAATACAAAAGCACGTACAGGAGAGTTAGCTAGTATAGTACAAGCTGAGCCAGATCAATCCGTCTTGGCACAACTTGGCGAAATACTTACACAACACAAAATGGAGGGCCTAGCGATTTGATGGTCATGGCCTCGTAGGATCGTGTGTGACCCTGTGTTATTTCCCTTGCTTGATTTGAGTTTCTTACCTGCTGGTTACGCGCGGAGTAGATATACTAGTTAAGTACAAGTACAACTCAATGATTGATTCTTGCCTAACCCGGACTTACACTCATGGTTATTTGCATAAAATTGGAGATACAACAAATGACAAATGCAGTCTGTGCACTTATTGCAGTACCATGTAATTGTGACGCTCTGGTGCTTGAACCCTCAACATGCGTGACTGCAAAATGGATAGCAGTGCAAATATGACTGTATACCGAGTGACTAACCAGGTTACTGCGCTATAGACCGATCCATCATACACATGTCTTCCTAACGCGTACCAATCATAGATTGTTAGGTGCCATTCTCGACCTCTGCCATGCAAGCTAAAATCACGTTTGGTGCACCATGGCCTAGTGTTGCACATTTCATAAGAGATGTTGGTGCTGATGGACCTCTATATATGCGAGTTTTGTCACTCTTTCTTGTTGGTGTGGAATTGTCCTTCAATTTCTACATACCGGCCTACCTAAGAAAGGATGTTGTGGTTTTGGCATGCAACCGCTAGTTGATCTTTTGCAAGCCCAAAAGGATTTATGGAGATGGCACATCGAGCTAAAAAGTGTGAAGAATAACTATCATGGGGTCGACGTCCTGGCACACATGGAAGATTCAAAGTGTATCTTCAGGCACCAGGTATGGTGACCGTGGTTTACTAGTGTGGACTCCTATCATAATTTAAGTAGCACGCTATCTCGATACTACAACAGTTCAACATGCATCGCACTAAGTCGTTTAGTGATATTTAGCATATTTGTCACCCTATAGTGCCAATTTATCGTGCTAACGCTTTTGTCTATAGTAGCCATAGCTTGCTATTTAAAACTGTGGTTCCTATTGGCCGACATCCCCATGATTATGGATAGATTCCTGTAACAACTACGAGAAAGGCCAGGAACATGAAGCAGATGCAACATCATCAATATAGTCCTTGTTCTTTGAAGACAGCTTGGTCGCCATGGTTGTTTCTAGTTGAGCGTGCTTTTGACTCACTGGCTGGACGTGTGCATGTGTATACGTTTATGTAATCATTTGAGCTACATCTGTATTAGTACAGGGGTAGAAAAAATCCCACTGATCCAAGTTGATCATTTTGGGTGACACTGTGATGCCTGCCTAGTGCCGCACCAAGCTCTACTCTTCGAGTCTCTCATAACTCACCACTGCCAGGGCAAAGCCCCCCTGTGGTGGTTGTTGTTGGTGGGATCTCTCCACTCCTCTCCAGCACTCTCTCAGCTCTTGTTGCATAGGTCCGTGCCCTTTCCCTACCTTGGCTCGGACGTGCGCAATGCCCACAGGCCAACCTCACTCGTCTCACCATTTTGGGCTTTGCCCTAGAGCGTGGTGGTCGGCAGCACCACAATCGTCGAGGGTGCTCCCCATCGAACACCCACAACAAGATCTGACCCTGGCATTGTGGATGGGGTCGGCCTGGGACTTGGTGCTTGTCGTTTGTGGCTATGGCGACTGAAGGTCGGCAGGTTACTTCTCTCTCTAGATCCAGGGCGGGATATGCGGAGCATTACCAGTAACCGTGGGGTTAGTGTCGGTTCATATTAGGGAAGGAGGCATCTTCTAGCCTCTTCCAATGGTTGGTCATTGTGTACTTGTTGGTGTTCTAGAAATCGGGCCCTTGTACCTTTGGGCGGTGGCCCTGGGAGGTGGGTTGCACGTTCGGTCTCCGGCTGATGGCGTAACAGTGGTGTTGGCAGCTCACTTTCGCCATGAGGATGGCGAGTTGAGCCCTGGTGGTTGGTCCTAGTAAGGTTGTTGTCGAGCCATGGTCTCGATCTGAAGGCCTGGATCTGTCATGGTGGTTCCCCTTTGAGGTGGGCCGGTGGCTTGAGTCCCTTGACAAGGTATGTGGGAGGGGCCGAGCAAAAGCTCTACGCTTCAGTGCTAGTGTCAGTGATGCCTGCGCGTGTCATGTCCCTCTTGGTGCGCCATCTTGGCTCTCCTTCCCGCTGAACCTCAAGCCGGAGCCATGACAAGGAGACCCGGTAAGAATCTCATCCCACCATAGTCAATAATATCACCAAAATTAAAGGCTAGCCCAAAAACGTAGACACCAAAGTAGAAGCTCGAAAATGAGCTTCACAGGCATGATCAATTGCCGTCGAATAGCCGAGATCACGTGGCGACACCGATGTGCCTCTGGCGAAGCTGAAATACAACACATAACCAAGACGTAACGACACGACACGGTGAACCGGCATAGAGGATCGATTATAATTCGTCTCTATTTCTGATGTATGTGCATTTGCTATGTTCTACACCCCTCCACGTTCCCCCTCTCCATGACTACTCTTAATTTTTTGTAATTTATATTCTATCTGACATACTTGAATGCATGAAGCTGTTGTTGTCCAAGATGTTTTTTATCTTAATTATTGAAGAAGCAGACAACTATTTTTGGCTTGATTAAAAAAAATTGATTGTAAATGTGTCCAATGTGCATGTTGATTCAACATATGCTATTCATTTCAGTTCACAAATCCACACAAAGGAAAATGAACTTGGAATCTAAATCCCACCAATGAAATCCTTCCACGAATCTGTTTTCATTTCATTTCCAGTAAATGAAATGAAAACCTGAGTGTCAAATGAGCTGTTAGGGAAATCGGTCCTGGTAAACGTTGTCAGACATTTAGAAATTTTTACGTTAAGTTTAATCGAGAAAAACACTACGTAAAACATGATCAACATGATAGAGAGAATAATTAAGATGCAACAAATTGTTGAAACTAGTCATGGAATTGAGATCATATGCAACACACATCATATCCATTTTACCAGTACTAGCAGTTAACCAAACGCTAGCCCTAATAGAGAGGATAAGATGACATACGGAACATCAACAGAAGATGCAGACGCATCATTGGGCATATCGTCGAAGAGGTTGTCAACCTCAGGAATAAGTCGTCGTTGGGGAACTCGCCGTCGGTCACAGCCATTATGAACTAAGATCCAGCAGTCGTGCGGAAGCACTCCCCAAAAATATAATCGCCCCCTCCTATAACAGATCACAAGAAGGCGTGGTTGCAGACGCCTGCTGTCTCACATGGGCCTCTAATTATGAATTTTTGACAATATTCTAATATATGAAACAGGTTAGGCCCAATAATTTCAACAAACGTCCACGGGGTCAATTTGTCAAGCAAAACTTAATACACTAGATGACACCCCGCGCGTTGCTGCGGGATTTTGTTGTCGCGATGATTTGAACAATCAAAACACCCAAGAGTTGAAATAGCTCATGTCTTCCTAAATGCCTAGACCTTCATGATCTCTTCTGAACATAGTCAAATGTCATACAAAATGAATAATGTCAAAATCTAAATATACACCTGTGAAAAAGAATAATTCAGAAAAGTGATCCATTGCATTGTTGTAATTTATTAGTCGTGCAAACTACAAAAAATATCCAGATAACCTCAGGGGCTTAATCACATCATATACGCCATGGTTTATAATTTCCTTTTGATTAGTACCAAAATCCACCATTGTTACCGGTGAACAATTGTACAGTCACATCTCTTGTGAATCCACGTATCCTGGCATAGGTGTAGTCCAATCAATCAAACTATAAAGTCCAAAAGATCAAACTAATCAAATGTTAGCCAATGCATCTGGGCCAAATAGAATCAGGAATACAGTGGAAATAATGCGTTGAAAGGAGGAGCTCACCTGTGTGCCCTTGCTTGGCGTTCACACGGAAAATGTTTCGGTAGAGGCGGCAGTGGAGGGTGGTGAGTAGAAGAAGAGGCGGACGACTACACGCGCTCAGGCCTCTACTGCGACATACAGGGCGGCTCACCAACACAACAACAATGATCTATGAGCAGAAAATTCGACCTGCAAGGATGATCTATGGCAAATAACACGAACATTGACTTATCTCTGAACACTCACACACGGAAGGCATGAAAAAATAAATCATATGCAAGTGCAGGGTATCTAACAGTAAAAGAGAATTAAATTACGGCATGATTGGGGGGACACAGGGGGGCTGTCATGTCAGAACTAACCGGGTATGGTGAGGGGATTAAAAATCGTTGCGGCCGACAGCAAGGCTCCTAATCCTCCCTTCTAGGCGTGGAGGCAGCATGACGGATCCACTTGAGCAGAAGCCCGAACGGCTAGTTGTGGTGCCAACTCCATCGGTTGCTCATCTTTCTGTTCAATGGAGAAGGTAAGGAGGAGAAGTAAAATTGTTCAGTTCCTTTTACAAAATAGTAGTGGAGAAGATGAAGAGGAAGGGAATTGGTTGCGGAAGATGAAGTGAAGAAGTTGATGTCACTCCCGCTCGGGAAAGATGTATTGGATCTCAACATGGACCTGCTCGATCTCGGGACTCATGGGCATGTGGCTCGCCTAGCAGGTTGCAGACACCATCTTTGGATTTGGATCTAGAGACGACCACCGGGGAGATGAAGTGAGAGGGATGAGTGATGGGAGAAGGAGCGGAGACATCAGGGGTGGTGGCGTTGTGCATCTATTTGTAGGAGGAAGGGAGGAGAAAAGGCACGCTGTAAATAGAGGCACATGGGAATTTCTTTTGAGGGGAATTAATAGCGTTGGGAGAGAGAGACGAGAGGGGCTAGAAAGAGAGACCGATCGGTTGTTTGGAAATTGAAAGCTGATGTGGCATCACGATGACATGGACAGTCTGCATGTAGAGAGAATTGGTAGTAGTGGAGATCAACTTCTTAATAATGTAAGATTCCGACCTGCACAGCGAGCCTACGGCCAGCCGTGTGAGGAGGCGATGGTTGGCATGCACAGGATATGGTGATGACGACCACACACCATTGAACGCGTGGATGTAGGCAAGTTGCCTGACGCTGCGTCTCACCAACGTCGCACTTAACATGACCTTCGCATCGGAGACGGTCATCTGGGTTACACCGAACATCATTCCTACTTGTTTCGCTATTAGTATAGTGGTATCTCTAGTCCGTCATCCTATACTTCTTTGTCAAAAATCATGCTATATACATGGCATTGATTTTTTTTTTTTGGATTTTTCAGGGCTTTCAGCGATGGTGGTTTTATTGGGAGGAGACGTTCACGTCGACTATGAAGGTACCTGTAGTGACTTTATCAATTTCAAGATTATATGCCGGCTCAATACCTTGAAGTTGCTCATATGGGTAAGATGTGCTTGCTTGTGTTCACAGGAATGAGTGTATGACTGCCTGCTTCTGTACTGTGTTTAAAAGTTATTGGAGGCCTATGCCAGATCTGCAAAGGATTTCATTTTTCTGGTTAGTTTCGGTCAGTCGACCACCAGATTCCTTCCATGAGGCAAAGGCCTAGAATCCCGATTCATATCGACTATTTGAAGGTAACTCCACTGAATCCCAGGACAATAACATGATGCATGCCCACTCCGTCGCTAGCGTTGTTCTTTGCCCATTTATTTGTCTGGCATAGATTTCCACCAATGCATGCGTTCACTCCATGTGGATCACCATGTCCATTTCCGTCACCGCCCAATCCTACTACACCCTTGGCCCACACCGTGAATAATTGAAAATCTAGCAACAGACGAGCTAATGATCATGCACACGGCCAAATCGAGTACTTACTACGGAGACAAACTAATGATTTATAGGCGCTCCTGAGACCAATCGATGTGGCATATATGGCCAAGTAGAGCTATTCTGACGGCAAAAATTAATAACTGATACCTAAATCTGGACGTATGAGCCTAATATTTGGGCTCGACCCGAGCAGATAGCAAAGCCGAGCTGTCATAGTCGTCTTAAACTCAACATGGATGAACACTGGTGGAATTAAGAAAATCGAAAGGAAGTTGTTCTTTCTCAAAAAGAGAGAAGATGTTGCATCAACTTCAAATTGCCAGGAACGATATGTATGTATGTCACGTAAATCTATACTGACCTTTCTGATAAGAAATACTATTATTTGAAACGAAATATAAATCAGTCTACTTTTAAATCATTGCTATTGCTTGTAGATACCGGAGGAGCTCAGTCTGTTCCACATCCGTCTAATGTTTTTACATATACTATGATATGTTTGTGTTTAGGTCTTAAAGTTTTGCAAGTATCATTCATACATCGGACGCATTGTTACGGGAGCAGCAACCCAGCATGTATAGCAGTCTATAGTTAACACACAAAGCTCATTTGGTGTCACAAAATAGATCCAACGACCTATAATTCCAGAATGTGTAGATCCAACGGCTAAAAGTGTCGATGACCTGAGAGGGCAAAAGGAGTAGATTTTCCCTTGCGAAGAGGGACGGGCAAGAACTAGATGATGTGCACCCGCGAGTCTTTTAACTCCATTCTTTTTCTCTTTCATTGCTTGCCGGTCAGTCTCAATGGAAATTGGAAGGGTTCCCCCGCTTGGGAGACTTGTGGCTATGAGATGTGCCAAAAAAAGTTTCCTTGGCCACACACAAAACTATGGCCGAGTAGGACAAAATAACCGCATATCACAGATTTTGTTGTAGGGGGAGCAGCCCATCCTGTATAGCAGTTTAAGTTAGCAACAGAACCATGGGAGGTTCACAAAAAGATCCAACGGCCAAGCTAGATACCTAAACATGCAGACCCTATGGTGAAAAGCGAGGACATGAGAGGGCCGGGAAAGTGCGCTTTGTTCACCCCAGATGGTTGGTACTAGATAGTCTTTTTTTCTCGAAAAGGGGGACTCCCCGGCCTCTGCATCATAACGATGCATACGGTCACATATATAAATAAATAAAAAGGTTCAACAACGTCTTATATTCTGAAAACAAAAAAAAACGGCAAGCTCACAAAGAGCCACAACGCCAAAAACAAAAAGCCCAAAAGCCACAACCGGCTGGCAAAACAAAGATTGGTAAACTAATCGCCTATCCTATTACATGACCGCCATCCAAACCTGTTGAAGATATCCCACGCTACCATCTCCCACCGGAAAGATCCAGTAACCAAATGCTCCCTGGCCTCCGTCGGAGTGAGTAACGACCACATACGGATCAGCACAGTAGCTCGGAATAAAACCTGCAAAAGATGAATATTTGTTGTTCTGTTAAAAGCCAAATCATTTCTACAGTTCCAAATTGCCCACAACAAAGCACATACTCCTACGCGAATGTGTCTAGCTGTTTCAGACTCTATCCCAACAAGCCACGTTCCAAATAACGTAGTGACCGAATTCGGAGGAGTAATGTTAAAGGCAATGTGCACCGTGTGCCACAAAACTCTCGCCAACGGGCAGTCAAAGAAAAGGTGCTTGATAGTTTCTTCCCGATCACAAAAACTACACCTAGTAGATCCTATACAGTTGCGCTTAACCAAATTATCCTTTGTTAAAATGACTTGTTTATGCACAAACCACATAAACACTTTAATTTTCAAAGGAACTTTTACTTTCCAAACATCTTTAGAACTAGGAATGGCACTAGAGTTAATGACATCAATAAACATTGACTTAACTGTGAACTCTCCAGACCTATTAAGCTTCCAACACAACTGATCGGGCTGATGAGATAGCTGAACCTCCATCAGTCTACTCACCAAATGAAGCCATGCTTCCCACCGGTCGCTAACAAGCGTCCTCCTAAACTGAATTTTTAGGGGAATTGACTGCAGAATCGTTGCAACAGTAGCATCACGCCTTTGAACAATACGATACAGGGACAGATACTGAAGCGCCAGCGGCGTTTTACCATGCCAAGTACCTTCCCAGAAGCGAGTGGTGGTGCCATTACTGACTATAAACTTTGTTCTATTAAAGAAGGCAGCTCTGACTCTCATAAGCCCCTTCCAAAAAGGTGATTCAGTCGGTCTCACTGTCGCCTGGGACAAAGTCTTGAAGTACAGATACTTACTACCTATAATCTGCGCCCATGTGGCCTCAGTCTCAACTGATAAATATACAACCACTTACTGAGAAGACATTTGTTCTTGACTTCAAGATTCTCAATACCAAGCCCCCCTGGTCCTTTGGTCGACAGATGATATCCCATTTGGCGATTCGGTATTTTCTCTTAAGTTCATCACTCAGCCAGAAGAATCGGGATCGATAGAAGTCCAGCCTTTTCCTAACACCAACTGGGTCTTCGAAGAAAGATAAGAGAAACATTGGCATACTCGTGAGCACCGAATTGATAAGAATCAATCGGCCTCCATATGACATAAGTTTGCCCTTCCAACAACTCAGTTTCTTCTCAAACCGATCCTCGCTGCACTTCCATTCCATGTTTGTCAGCTCACGATGGTGAATGGGTATACCTAAGTACGTAAAAGGTAATGCCCCCAATTCGCATCCAAACAATTGCCTATAAGCCTCTCGTTCCTCATTGGCTCTACCAAAACAGAACAACTCACTTTTAAGAAAGTTAATATTCAATCTGGTCAATTGTTCAAATAAGCATAACACCAGCTTCATATTTCTCGCTTTTGCCAAGTCGTGCTCCATAAAGATGATTGTATCATCAGCGTACAGCAGGATGGACACACCACATATCAACTAGATGAGGCACCAAGCCACCCATCTGACCGGCTTCCTTTGCCCTGCCTATCAGAATTGCCAACATATCAACCACAATGTTGAACAGAATAGGAGACATTGGATCACCTTGTCTCAGGCCTTTATGTGTCTGGAAGTAATGACCTATGTTGTCATTCACTTTAATTCCAACACTCCCTTTTTACGTGAAAGATTCTACCTGACGTCGCCAAGCTTCATCAAAACCCTTCATGCATAAGGCCTGTTGAAGGAAAGGCCATTTAACTTTATCGTACGCTTTCTCGAAATCCACCTTGAAAACAACTCCATCTAGTTTTTTTGTGTGAATCTCATGGAGCGTTTCATGAAGGACCACAACCCCCTCGAGGATATTCTTGTCCGGCATGAAAGAAGTTTGGGTATGCCGCACCACAGAATGCGCAATCTGCGTGAGCCTATTAGTCCCAACCTTGGTAAATATTTTAAAACTAACATTAAGAAGACAGATGGGCCTGAATTGCTCAATTCTCACAGCCTCTGTTTTCTTAGGAAGCAGAGTTATCGTTCCAAAATTCAGTTGAAAAACATCAGGAATGCTAACTAAAGTGATAAAACATCAGGAATGCAAGTTCACCCCACTCCACACGACTGGATCCACTCTATCATGGCTCGTAACAAAACTATGGAACATTGGCACAATCAATTGTCCGTGAAGTAACCACACAAACTAAATGACACCAAGGTCCCTATCAAGCCATCATCTGGTTGGAGGTCTTCAGTCCGGCATGGGATGAGACTTCTTGAACTTTCGTTCAAGCTTGTTCTTCAAGCCATGTATCTGAGTCCCCTTTGCCTCTCAATCTTATGACATGCCGCCAAGCAATGTTTCCAAAAAAATGATGATGATGCCTTCTGATTTAGGCAACGCACCACCTTCTTGAGCTCGACTATGCATGCATGCATTCTTTCAATTGCGTGTGGCGCCGAAAGGACTAGCTTGACCAGCTTTTTTAAAGCCACACATGCATGCATGTGTTTATATAGTTCCTTTCCCTGCAATCCTCAAGACATTAAGTACTAGTACTAGTACCGTACCCTAGTGGGCTACGACATACCATTTGAGTACAGGTGCCTCACCAGTGAGTGCATTTAGCTGTTTAATTAGTTATATGGTTGAATTGGTCGTTGTGTTTGTTTTCAGGTACGTAGTACGTACCTCATTTGTCAAGTGCATGCGTATGGCGTTGTCTTTGTAATTCGAGTAATTAGGTCAATGTAGTTCTCATGTTCATATCATAGGATCTCCAAGGTTTCATAAAGCACTGTTATGCTCATGCCATGCTTCTATTAATTTTAATTGGATCGTACTTATATATGTTTATTTATTAAGGATCATATAATTTTTTGTACTTTTAATATGTTCGAAATAGACACTATGCTCACAATTTTCCCATGATTATTGATTGTCATTCTTTACTGATGATCATGTGGGGGTCCACTGTTCATGCTTCATATTTTAATGGCCACGTAATACATTTTCCTTAATAAAGGTCGCTTTTATTATTTCAAATGTAGCATCAAGCGATACAAATCATTAAGAGTAATATTCTGGCTCTGCATAACCAGAATGCACATAGCCAATCCAGAAAAATTTGGCCAAAAGAAAAGAAACTAAACTGACAAAACAACAAAATTAGATCCGATAGATCGACACTATGCCTATGTCGAAAGTGGTGGTAGATCAATTTGGAAGTTATGTTGCCACCCATGTTGGAGAAAAAACTCCGTAGCCACCTGCTCCAACCGTGTATAGACCGCCTTGAACAGTGGTTGCTACTTCACTACTTGTAGCGTCGACCACATAAGAGGCGAGTGCGTCCACCAGAAAAGAACATGTAAAGAAGGAGCATTTTTTCATTAAATGCGAAATCATTTCTACATAGTCAAACCAACCACATTAAGGCATACACTCCCACCTTAATTAGTGTTTTGAACCTATTTGGAATGACACCCAATCAGTGATAGAATATATTGGCTACAATTGTGTGTCGATAAAAATTTGACGCTATTTAGATGACGTCCCACGTAGAACGTGAGGTGTTTGATTTACTCATCATGAGTAAAAAAACAAAACTTCTGGCTCCCATGCCGGTTGAGCCTGCGAGGTTGTTTTTGGTTAGGACAACTCCCCTACAAACTATCTAGTGGAAATAGCTGCCTTGCACACACAAATCCATTTGTACAACATTTCAACTTCAAAGTTTGTCATGATTAATATACACGATTAAAAGCCCCATGCTCAAATTTGAGCACTTTTAAGTTTGTTTCCTATTTTCGAAGCATTAACCGATTTATCGGCCACAAAAAGTATCAGAACACAATTTCGTTCTACATACCAAGCTCGAAAATGCATGAAACTTGGCAGGGTCACTTCGGAGGACCCCATGTAGGCGTGAACAAAATTAAGAGCATTACAGCAAAAACTTGATGTGCCTCGTGTACAAACCAAACACTCTTCCGTGAAGTGTTAAGGTTTTGATTGGGAATCGCCGCCTTCCACAAAACAAATCCATTTTTTACATCATTTCAACTTTAATTTCCCATGATTAATAAATACCATTGGAAGTCCCATGCTCAAATTTGAAAACCTTTTGTGTTGGTTTTCTATATTTGAAGCGGTAACTAATTTAGCTGCCAATAAAAAGTGCAGAACACAATTGCGTTCTACTTTCCGAGCTCCAAAATGTATGAAACTTGGCATGGTTCTTCATAGGAACCGTGTAGGGTGTGGTTAAATTTTGAGAGCGTCATGGCAAAAACTTGATGCTCTTCGTGTACAATAGTAAACACTCTTGAAGGAGTTATCAGTCTTCGGAACGGAAAACTGCCGCAGTCCACACAATTTTTTTAAGCATTTAAAGATTAAAGTTTTTTCCTGATTAATACACACCATTGGCAGCCCCATGCTCAAATTTCAGACTATTTTTGGTTTAATAACTAAATATATTTTTGAAGAATTTTTCAGACTTAAGATATGTGTGACGGATGGTTGATACTATCCGCCACTGCATACATTTAGAAATTTTGAAAAACTTTGGCTGGGGTTGCTGAAATATTGCAGTGACAGGCAGGTTTTCGCCCGCAACTATTGCGTGGCAGACCTGTGTTGGGTGCTTCTTACAAGCATGGCACTCAAGCTTTCATTCTGCGGGCAATTTTGGAATAGCTTACGAGTATTGGGTTGTAAATTTTGCCAGGAAATGCTTAACAGAGCAGTGATGGGCAGTTAATAATACACACCACTGCTACTTTTGCAAAAAAAGCAGTGGCGGGTCCCTGGCCATGCCCACCGCTAATTTGAGTCTATCTATAAGCCTTTTCCTAGTAGGGTGTGGCTGCCCTCAGCGTGGTGTCCATCCCCCTTTATCTCGGGTTACACTGCCCTCGGTGTGGTGTTCATCCCGCTCTGCCTCGGGTGCCGCTGCCCTGCCCTCAATTGTATTATGTTTTGATTATGTAGGAGGTAGCACTTTTTTTCCTGCGTAAAGGTTTATAACCTACTCCCTTTGTCCAGAATTAGTTGCACTCCCACTGAGCGGCAACTAATTCTGGTCGGTTTGTACTAGATACATCGGTTTGAGCGACAACTAATTCCAGACCAAAGTAGTATTTATTTAATTTATAAAGAAAGGGACGTAGATAATAGACGTGTTTATTCTATTATTGTAAAAGAAGTGTATTCTCTTCATGACAGGATTACACGATGCGGAATGTCCATTGGACAATATAGTGTTACCGAAAGACAATACACACAACTATGGAAGGTGATGTTTTCTAGCCATAATACTTGCAACATTATTGTTTGCACACCGGACATTGTACAAATAACTGTGATTTAGGAATATCTGCTGTTGTGATGCATATATATTACATTTTGTACAAATAACTGTGATTTAGGAATATCTGTTGTTGAATATCTGCCGTCCGGAGGGACTAGAAAGGCTAGGAACATGAAGGACGGAGGGACTAGAAAGGCTAGGAACATGAAGCAGATGGAACATCATCAATATAGTCCTTGTTCTTCGAAGACACCTTGGTCGCCATGGTTATCGCTAGTTGTGGGTACTTTTGACTCACTGGCTAGATGTGTGCATGTGTATATACATCGATGTGATCATATGACCTACATATGTATTAGTACAGGGGCAAAAAAAGTCCCACTGAGCCCATGTCACTCTTTTTAGGCGACATGGTAGCGCCTCCCCCACTCCTGCACCAAGCTCTTCTCCTCAACCCTCTCCTCCCTAAGGCAAATCCACACGCGGTGGTTAGTGTTGGCGGGATCTCTCCCCTCTTCTTCTACTCTTTCTCCATCGTGTGGTACGATCCGTGCCCTCACCCTACCTTAGCTTTGACGTCCTTGCCGGTAGGCCAGTCTCACTCCTGACACATTGTTGGGCTTTGTCCTAAAGCATCATCACCAGTTGGGCTACGACAACACCACTCTCCTTGGGGTTGTGTTGCTCGACCGATCACAAGAAGATCTGGCACTACAGTTCTGGTTGGTGTCTGTCCGGGCCTCTATCGGTGCGCGCCATTGGTGGCTATGGTGGCCGAGGACCATCAGGTTGCTTTTATCCATCAGATCCATGGTGGGATCCAGGGACCTTTGTAAGTGACTATGTGGTTGGCATCGGTTCAGATAAGGGAATGAGGCGTCTTCTCACCCTCTTATCCAACGGTTGGTCATCGCTTACTTCTTGGCAGTCTACGGATCATGCCCTTGGACGCTAGGGCAGTGGCCCTAGGAGGTGGGATGCATATTCTGCTCTTCGGCGGGTCGTGTAGCAGTATTGTCGGTACCTCTCTTTGGCCGTGGCGATGCAAGTTGAGCTATGGCGGTTGGTCCTAGGAAGGTTGTTGTCAAGCCCTAATCTTGATTTGAAGGACCGAGATCCGTCATGGTGGCCCGCTGGCTTGAGTCCCTCGAAGAGGTGTGAGGGACATGGCTAGCGAAAGCTCCACGCTTTGATGATGGCAGTCCTGAGGTCTACAAATGTCATTTCTCTTGGGGGTGCTGTCTTGGGTCTATTAGCCGCCTCCCCCTCACTACACTTAGGGTGAAAATACATTTCCGCTACAGGGGATAGGTAACGTCCGCATGTTGTGCCATATCCCTCTTGGGGGCGGCGTAGGTGAAGGTGTGATATCTCCGGTCATGGCAGCGTGTTTGGCTTGGCTTGGAGCACCATTCAGTAATTCCTTGGCTCCGGCGTTTGTCAGCCATGTTCGTCCCCCTCTTTTACACATGATGGTTTCTCATGATTCCACGACATTTTGTGCTTGATGACAGGGTCAACGCTCCTTAGTCTGGCGCGTATTCATGGGATGATGATGACTTTGTATTCTTCTTCTGTTGCTCTAGGCTTTCATGTCATTTTTGGCTGGCAATTGTCAGAGACCTCCACTAGTGTACCCTTGATGGCTATGGTGGTGCTCGGCTTGTTTTCTCTAGTTTTTTGACATCAGTTTGTGTAAGGATCTCCTCAATAGCTTGTATGTTTGGCTTTACATATATATTGCGGTGAAAAAATATTTCGAGCCATGTATACATTGATCAGTAAACCTTTTGTTGAAGTACTCAAAACTTACCATATGCAAGTACCTGACATCCAACACGGCGACAACGACCCACATCGGCATAAGCAAAATACCACATCAAGAACCTCAAGTTGAAGGCAAGACAAGAGGCTCCCATAGGAATGTCGAGGTGAATCTCATCCAACCTAGGAAAAAATATTATCATAAAGGCTATCCAAAAACGTAGGCACCAAAAATAGAAGACCGCAGATGAGCTTCACCGTCATTATCGAAGGGCGTCGAATAGCCGAGATCATGAGGCGACACCAATGTGCCACCAGCGAAGCTGAAAGAGATTGTGCAACCGAGGCTGAACGACATGACACCGATGTACCGCCACAGAGGATCGATTATTGATGCGTCTCTAATCCTGATATCTCCTAAGCCCATAATGTCTCATCCTTCCCCTTGCTGAAGCTCAGCGGTATGAATTTGGTCATGCCATGGTAGAGTGTGGCATGTGTGTGGAATCGAAAGAGGAAGTAGTCACATGGAATAAAAACTTTTGTGTGCACACATGTGTATTTGTTGTCGCCATGCATTTCTATTCTACATCAATTTTGGTTGGGAGCACCCTATGTGATATAATAATGACGTGGCAGGCAACACTACAAGTGTGGCGCATGGAGATGGCATTATGTAGTCATAGTCATACACAGTGTCATGGTCTGAAGAACAACCAACTTTATGATGGTTGTCCACGTGTAAATCTTTGGGACGAGCATGCCGGGTTCTTTCAAGCTGGAGAGTTTGTTCGAGCTATGAATTAATACAGGTATATGAAAGTTGGTGTGGGGAATACACGACGTGCATTAATTACATAACTTTCTTTTGTTACATTTGCTA
>NC_057807.1:551257922-551261864 GCF_018294505.1 Triticum aestivum
TTGTGTAAATTTTATTATATCTAACATATTTGATTGTGTGAAGCTCATGCTGCTCAAGATATTATTATTTTATCTTAATTATTGAAGAACTGGACAATTTTTTTTGGGTTGGCTAACAATTTTAGATTGTAACTGTGTTGATTCAGCATATGCTTTTCATTTCATTTTAGCATCTTGATTCAGCTCGACATGCATGTTGATTCAGCATATGCTATTCGTTTCATTTCACAAATCCACATGACAGCCAAACAAAGAAAACTGAATTTGGAATCCAAATCCAACCAAATGAAATCCTTGTATTAATATGTTTTCATTTCATTTCCACCAAATGAAAAGGAAACATGGGTGTCTAACGAGCTGTTAGGGAAATTAGTCTCGCTAAACATCCACGGGAGGCCACCATGTCAAGTGAAATTTAGTGCATTACACCCGTGGGAGGACACGATGTATGCTGCCAATGGCAGCCACACACAGAGCTGCTGCACGCCTGCCCGGAGGCAACTCGCCTGATGCTGCGTCTCACCAACGTCGCACAGGACACGACTTTCGCGGCCGAGACGGCCATTTGCGTCACGCCAAACATCATCCCTATGTGTTTGGCTGTTAGAAGTAGCACATGCAACAAGTTGCTGCAGGCGATGCAAGATCTGCCAAGGCCTTCATTTTTCTGGGTATTTCGGCGAATCGACCACCGAAATCCTTCCATGCGGCAATGACCTAGAATCTGGATTCCGATCGTCCATTGATTTATCTGGCATAGATTTGTACAAATGCACACGTACACTCCATGTGGATTACCATGTGGATTTCCCTCACCTCCCAATCCTACTACACCATTGACGCTACGTAAGTACACCATGAATCAGTGAAAGACTAGCAATCTAGCAACAGAGATAAACTATTGATCATGTGCAAGCTCCTAAGCTAACGATTTCCGGCCAAATATAGTACTCACCAGAGACCAACCAATTATTTTATAGGCCCTCCTGAGACCAATCGATGTGGCATATATGGCCAAGTGGCTAGGGCCACTCTGACTGCAAAAATTAAAAGCTCTTAGATAAATCTGGATGTACGGAAATGGAAGGGAAGATGTCCTTTCTCCAAAAAAAAAAAGAAGAGAAGATGTTGCATCAACTTCAAGTTGCCAGTAACAATATGTATTTCTCACGTCAAATTAATAGATACCGAGCTTTGAGAGAAGAAATAAGAGTATTTGAGACCAAAGAAACCAGCCTACTTTTATATCATTATTCCTTTACCTTGTAGAATTCGGAGGAGCTCACTCTGCTCCACATCCTTCTAACATTTTTACATATGCTAGGATATGTTTAAGTTTAGGTTTAAATTATTTCCAAGTATAATTCATACATCTGATGCATCCCACAATATTATTTCCTCTGCTTTGCTACCTAGTCACAGCAGACTTTTTCCCACTAGGTCCTTGTAGTTTTCAATTTTAATGGGCAAACAAAGTGCCGGTTTGTTTATGTTCCGCTTAATATCAAACAATAATAATAATATTTGGGATCAATAGTTATTTCCACCTTGCTTGCAGAAAATTTCAATCAAAAATCCTCACCTTCAAAGAACAATTGGCAGATGTGTAGAATAAAACCAAACAAGATGTCATACAACACTGGAGTGTAAACTATGTACTACACTTCTGAAAGTCAGTTTATATCACTGTTGATGAACTACAATGTCCCTATAAAGTATAGCTTTTTGCACTAGTAGAAAAACGGCCATTTGTCCCGGTTCGTAAGGGCCTTCTGTCCCGATTTAAAAACTGGGACTAAAAGGTCGGTACTAATGCCCTTGGCCTTTAGTCCCGGTTCTTACACGAACTGGGACAGATGGGCCTCCACGTGGCCTCTGCGGCCAGCCCAGACAGGGGGGCCTTTGGTCCCGGTTGGTGACATAAACCGGGACCAAAAGGCATCCACGCGTCAGCAGCTGGCTGGAGCTGAGGTTTTTTCTTTAAAGGGGTTGGATTAGGGGTTTTGGGGGTTAATTTAGGTTGTTATTAGCTAGCTAATAGAGAGAAGTGTCCTCTCTTATATCTTCGTGCTTAGTTTACCAACGCTAGTGCTATGTTCATTTCACCCGCTGATATATAATAACTCTTCATGCTCGCATCATACATCATCATATATAATAACAAGTCCTACTAATCATGCATCATCATACAATTTCTACTCGTTATTAATGACAAGTCATACGATCATCATCCTCATAGTCATCGAACCAACCCTACTTAATTGTTCTTGGCACATAAATTACTTAATAACTATGTTTGAGAAGCTCACATGGGGGAAGAATTGAAAGTGTATCAACAAAGACCCAAATGTCCATATTGTCTTGCTCGATTTTAGGATCACCAAGATCCATGGTGACAAGCATACCCTCATCAAAACCATACATCTTGCAAAGTGTTTCCCAATTTTTGCAACCAAAATGGGTTACAGTCTCAGAATTGTACAGTTTTACTTCAAAATCCACATCATGATGGGTCCTTACGTGATTTTTTTTGTTTCCATACTTTCATGGTCTTCAAAACCCATCCTCTCCAAGACATAGCGTCTTGCATAGCATGGGATAAGCTAGTCAAACTGGAAAAGATGAAAAATACACGTTAAAATAGTTGAGTCGTGCTTAATTACGAAAAAAAACTATTGTCGTCGTTCCGTACCGTTTCAACATCGTAGGTCTCTTTCAGCTTAATGCTGAAGCGCCGATCTTCGTCCAGCTCAAGGAACCTGTCGCACATATCTCGGTCGTCGTGGCACCAATCGCACTATCCCGGGCAATTTTCGTCGTCTGAGTACGACATTTCCTATGTTCATAATTCAAATATTAAACTTGTAGAATTAAATATATGTACTAAAAAACCTAAATTAGATCATTATTATTCATCACGGGTTGACTATCGGTCTGTCGAGCCTTTTCTTGAAAACTCTCAGCTCATGTGGTGTACATATTGGACCGTCGGTGATGGTAGCTCGTCCTTTCATTCCCGAGTGCATTATTACACCAAATTGTCTAGCACATGGGAATGAAGGAGAAGCTACCCCCACGATGGTGTGGATGATGGAGGGGGCTCCTAGATTTCTGCATAGTGCTCTCCAATTTTAGCATTTGAAGTAGGAGTACTTTTCCAATATGAACATTCAATAAGCAAAACCAAATCGTAAAATAAAGTAGTATTCAAATTAGCATGCATTCAATTATAAGCAAAAGTACATCATCTCTTGTGTCCGTACATCGTCCTCTTCTTCTTCGCCGTCTTCCATCATAACCCCTATTTCTCCGTGCCTCGTCCAAACATTATAGTGTGGCATGAAACCCTTGTAAAGCAGGTGGGTGTGAAGGATTTTCCGGTCAGAGTAAGACTTCGTATTCTCACATTTAGTGCATGTACAACACATAAAACCATTCTGCTTGTTCACCTCAGCCACTTCGAGAAAATTATGCACGCCCTTAATGTACTCGGAGGTGTGTCTGTCACCATACATCTATTCTCGGTTCATCTGTGTGCATTATATATAATTATGTGTGTCAAAAATAAGAAAATCAGACAAAAATATATCTAAAATAAGAAAATCAGACAAGTATCAGAAAGAAGATAAGAACAAGAGGCTCACCACGGTGGTGCCGGCGACGAGATCGGCGCGGGCGATCAACGGCGGTGAAAACGGGGACGGGGCGTGACAGACCGCTAAATCTAGACAAATCTCGGGAAAAATGGAGCTCCGAGGTCGAGCTTTGAGAGGAGAAAGCTTAACTAGTGTGGCTTGGGCATTTCATCGAACACCTCATGTGCATAGGAGGTGAACTAGAGCACCCAAATACCCTCCCCTCGCCGGCTTGAAAAAACATAGCACTATGGAGTGCTCTGCTGCGGCGATGGGTATATATAGGCAATTTATTTGTTCCGGTTCG
>NC_057807.1:551262148-551276273 GCF_018294505.1 Triticum aestivum
AATGGCCGTGGGCCAGGAGCAAGGTCCATTGGTCCCGGTTCGTGCCTGGAACCGGGACAAATGGGTCCAGACGAACCGGGACCAATGCCCACGAGGCCCCGGCCGGCCCCCCGGGCTCACGAACCGGGTCTAATCCCCCCATGGGTCCCGGTTCATGAAGAACCGGGACTAATGGGCTGGCCAGGCCCGAACGATAGCCCTGTTTTCTACTAGTGTTGAGAGCTCCCGGGCCAGTTAATTACATGGGAATTTGGATGTACCGTTGGACGACGCACCAGAACAGCAATGACCGGCGCATCCGAATAATGCAGGAAGATCAGCTGTGCTGGTACCCATAACCAACTTCTTGTAGTGGTGAGCCTCGCTATAGTGAAGTCACACACACGCACGTGGCAAAGCCAAGATATTTGTTAGTCCTTGCTCTTCTGTTTGCTAGTAATTCGGAGTAGCTTCTTGGTACAAGTACAATGTTGGATACAAGCAACATGTGCCAAATTGGGGAACAAGCAAGAAGATAGGTAGGGTTAAAAAACGAGGTGGGAAACTAGGAATAAGGCGGCCGGTCCAGTCTGGATCAATCTGGGTTCGCTTCAAGTTGGGAGCTCCATATATGCGACGAGTTGAGCTGAAGCAGTCCTTGCTCATGAACAACTAGTTCTGCTTATGGACTTATGGGACTACCTGCCGGACCACCTTTGTGGTGTTTATAGGATCTTACTGGGCTTTAGGTATGCGCGATGCATAGGTACTAGCACAATTGTTGCAGATAGACGATGCCTATCCAAACCACGGAATTGTTCTCGCTGTGTAACTAAAATTTGGCATGACATTACTCTTGACACCTACCAAGCCATAGTATGCAGTACTGTTGGTGCTACCCTCCTCCACCTGGCGAATCCGGACGGTTTGATGTCTAGTATGTTGGGCCGGAAGTCCACGTAAATAGACTATAAATAATATTGAGACCAGCGACGAGATAGCTAGGTGTAGTAAATGGGGAGAGTGGCAGTTCAGATATTCAAGACGTAAAGTTAATTCTGTCGGTTGTGAACTGGAAAATATGGGTAACTTGTTGGCAATATGGTAACGGTAGCAACCTCTTTGTGTATATTGGAATAACTTTAGAAACTTTCCAAGTTAACTTCCATAGTTGATCGAAAGATCTAAATATTCACTAGAACAGCGTAGTACCCTGTAAATGATTAGTAGCTGCAACATGCTTTCTTTTTTATAACTTGTCTGTGATTCCCAACATGGCATATCACTAGTACAGAACTTGCTAGCATTGGCGGCACATATAAATTAAGAAAATGGAATTTAAGAGTCTTTCGCAGACTAATTTACTCCCTCTCTTCATCAAGACCATTTAGATAAGCATACACCTGGCCAAAGGTAAACATTAAAAATAAAAACAACGGCAACAAATGTAACCAGTAAGAGAAAACATTAAATTAAGTCATTCGGAGACCACCATCACTCACAAGTCACTGGGCACTACAAGAAAACAACCCAAAAAAACAAGCTCCAACTGCGAGAACGATGTAAAGGACCGAGCTCCCAAGAAGATTTTGGAACCAATGTACTTTGGTGGTGATCATTGCAAGATTACAGTTGATCTCGCTGCCGCGACCATCTAAGAACTCCTCTGTTGTATTGGCTGGCAATGAAAGAGACATGTTCCTCCGATCATCATGATCCTTCATCCATTCACAGATCCGATCGAATTGGCTACATCCTACACGTCAGAGGAGCAAGACTGGTGTTGCGGGTTGCAGCTGACATTTTTCAGTAGTATAAAAGGCCGTGCATTGATGGTCTTGAGATTACTTGCTAAGGCAAGATACCAAAGATTTTTACAAAGCCTGAGGCACTAGCTTATGTGGATACTGCTTGTTTGAGAGTTTGTAGCACTTAAAACTATAGTGATACCTTGTTAAGTTTACTTGCTTCCAGTTCTGAGAGTTTTTATAGGCTGAGGCTTGTATCACCCCTGATAAAGACCTGCAGATGCCTTGCAGAAGGAAGGAAGGTTTGTTATAATTACTAGAACCGTAACTTTGATGTGGTCCTTGCTATCTGTCTTATAAGTTTCAGAAATGAATTTCAGGATAGACCCCTTAATTTGGAAAAAATAATAGATCGAAGTATTGTCGAAAATCTGATCAAAACGATTTCTCCAATTATCTATAGCATCGTCGGAGGACGATGGTGCGGTGAACTCATTCATGGTGGTGGTGGAAGAGTGTTGGTTTGGCTTGTATACCACTTGTTATGGCACAAATACACCAGTCTACTAAGTCGAGTGAGATTACAAGAATTTGGTAGTTTTGAGGCAAGGGAGCAGCAAGAAAGGGGAGCTAAGAAGAGAGCCATCGGTGGGAGAGGGAGATGCATCAGTTTCCTTCCACATTTGGTCGACCAGTAGCTCATGCATCCCCGGACGAGGATCCCCTGCCGTACGGCACCTTGCCATTCAACCACTGACATGTGGGCCCATCAGGAACCAGGCCCACATGTTAGTGGCCAAATGGCAGTGGCCGTATATCAGAGAAGCTGGAACCGCGTCGGCCAGGGCTGCATAGAGCCAGAGATTTCAAGTAGGCCCTCCCCAACAGTTCCTGGAACCTCCCAAGGCAGAGTCTGTGACGCCATTGATGTTGTCCTCCCCCTCCACGGCATCCACCAGGACAATGCTAAGGGCAAGACATCACAGGTTATAACGATTTATGTCGTGTGCGTAAGGTTGTCAATTCTCAGTTCCACGAAGAATAAGTTGTTTTATGATCCTTCATTGTCGCACCGCTAGGGATTTATATGTAGCTGACATCTTAAAGCCAACCAAAAGTTGATAATCACCAAAGGACAACCAACTTATGGTGGGTCCCAATGATTAATCTTCACAATTATCTGAAAGGATATCTTTCGAACTAGGTACTTGTTTGTGTGTATACATAGTAGTACATAGTAGCTTTGGACATAGCCACGAAATTGGACATCCAAGGGTACAAACTTAGGATATACTCATGACCGGAAGCAAAAAAACATTCAGCTTGTGAGAAAATATAGGGGTAATTTGATGCTAGTCTGCTATGCAAAGGATGCTCTTTCTGCATCTTTGTGTCTTGTAGGGTCTTCAAGTTGTTCGGCAGCTAGTGAAGTTGGGGGCAGCACGACGAAGAGTATAATGGTTCCTTAGCTTTTGGTATGTTCATGCCTTTGCTCGGAGTGGCGCCGACGAGTCAAAGGATGGCCACGATCATCAGGCATTCGGTCTGGCGTGGTGAGCTTTTGTCCATAGTGGTAGCATCTTGCAGAGGGGACGGTTTGCGGCGTGATTTTTTTTCTCGAGTTTCTTCTCAGTCTGATGAAGCTCTGCCAAATACGAATCCATTGGTGAACTTGTGACGCTTGTATTCCACTCTTCTATCTAGGCTGAGTTGGAATTATCTTCTAGCCCTCCTTTGGTGTTAACTTCTTTAGCATGGCGATCTATACAAATAAAAATCATCAGGGTCTTGTGGTTTGCATCAGTGACTTCCCGGCTGGTGCTTCAACAAGGATGCTCTCATAAGACAGAGGCCCAATGGCGCTAAGGAGCTTTGCTCACAGGGCGTCACCGGTGGATGCAGAAGGAGGATGGTGCACTACTGCAAGAATGTCTAATAGTGGTGGGTGCAAAAAAGGCCAGCAGTGGCGGGCCAAGTTCCCAGGGCTGCCCGCCAAAGAAGTTTTGTGTAGCAATGGTGGGCACTTTCCACCGCCCGCCACGGAATTTTGTGCCCGCCACTGTTATTAATCGATGTGGAATTGATACTATTACGACATATTGTGCCTGGATCAGATCCTCAGATTGCGTGGGATACATAAATTCTAGTTTTAGCATTGATCCACACACATGCACCACATTACAATGATGAATGATTAATGAAAAGTAGTTATAAAGAAAATATCACAAGTGCATTATAATGATAAACATATATATGTCGCTCATCACAAATAATTAATGGTTTCACGAGTTGTCTAGGAGTGAAAAGAGTGTCAGACGATGTTCAAGACGTAAAGCGTTAGTAGAATCCGCACATAATACATTACTTACTATTGGACGGAACAAACGGGGACCAACGGGCTGCTTCCTATGGAATCTGAGATTTGGCCTCTCGAAAAGCCCATTGAACTACCTCACCCGACGCTGGTATGGTGGTTGGGCTCAGATCCGGCCAGATCCTCAGCCTCTCGTCTGGGGCCGCCGCCGTCAGGATGGACACCGCGAGGTCATTGAACGGTCTCTCTGCTATCTTTCCCATCGCTCGGTGAGGACACTGGGACATTGTAACACTTCTGATCCAAGCTAACATCGCCGCCTGCTTATGACTAATTTGGTTACCGGGTATCCTCCCGTGATCCCACTTCTTTCTCTAGGGGCAGGGTGGCGGGAGTTCAATCAACCCCGGGGAGCCTACCACGCAATTTGGTCAACCACAAAGCAGAGGGACCCTCTCCCTTTCCTCGACCCTTCCCCAGGTGGGATTTCCAGGACTCGAGAAGTCGGTGACGAATACCTTGTCTCACTCACTCTCGTAACTGACTGGAGGCCGTGTTGGATCACGCCTCAGAAGCTTCTCCATCTGGCTACCGGGAGCGACACCCCAACCACTGTACCATGCGCTCCTCCTCCATGCTCTGCCAGGCCGCCCCTCTAGCACTGGCAACAACCCAGCAGTCGTCCTCCTCCATTCCTCAAGCTCCCCTCAGGCAAGAAGCTGCTCCCACCTCCGGTGACGACAGGCCGTCATCCTCTTCCTCCTTCATCCAAGGCCCGTCCTCAACATTTTACTTCCGCATCGTGATGCCTTCCCATCACTGCACTATTGTCCCAGTTACCAAATGGCAAGAAATCTTCCCCGTCCATGGGAGGGGATTCGAGCTGATAGGCAAATTCCCTCGACGGGGTTTTGCTTCCTATAATCCTACATTCATGGATGGTTACAAATGTTTTATGGGCTCTTTTCCTAACTAATTTTCTCTCCCCCCTATTTTTCATGTGGGTAGGCCCTTCCCTCCCCCCATTTTCCAATCCTAAAGCTACATGACAGGATTCCCGTTGAGTCTGTATGGAGTCCATCCGTGAGTCTAGCATTACTCATTTGTTTCCCTGTTCACTGCCCGTCCGACCAAACAAAGTGCCTTAGTGTCCCACTTACACCCTGATTTCCCTGGAGAGGGGAGGTTTTCGTTTGCGGGGAATGAAAGGGAATGTTGACTACACATAGCTAGCATACTAGCAGGCAGCCCCAGCTAGCCTTTGCACGGTTAAGTGATGACGCATCACTCACAGACATGAAAAGGTGGCCCTAATGTAGAAGGAGGCAGTCCAAAGACCAGAAGTGCTTTTTGGATAACCCAAAGAAACACAACCTTTGAGAATCATCTACAGCTGTACTTGGCAAATTCGACCGCACAAACCGCCAGCGGATGCACCCGGGCGCTTTCATGGACAGTGACTAGTCACGTCTCAAATCATTCATTCTACAACCGGATACCTCAAATTAGAAGCCTCAAATACATACTATTACATGCAACATATACCTAATCTTAAGAGGAGATCGTCTGGCTACATCGTGCCCATGTTCGAAACCCGTTTGCGCTCCCCAGAGTGTTAGTCCAGTCGACGGCAAGGTAGAGTAGGGCATGGGACATGAGCCGGCTTACGGGACTCAAGGCACTACCGTCTCCCATACCCTACTCTCCCTCGTTGGAATCAGGAGCCCTAACGGTGCCGGTGGACGTCATATCAATGATGGATTCATCACGAGACGAGCCAGTGACATCCACCACAACATGGTTGCGGCACCGGACTGGTGCACCATACGGGGCACCGGAGAATACGACTCCACCTCGCCAACGGCGACCGCAGCGAGGGTCGCTGCTGCCTTCCGCGTTTGCTGCCTTGCACGACGGGCACGCCGTGCCGTGTTTGCGTCGGAGGACGCTCATGATGTGTCTTCAAGCTCAGCCCGCCAATAGAGCGGTCTCACATCTACCACCGCGTTTGGATGCTAGACGGACCGCACCGCCTCCGGTGAGACAGTGATGCCACACCTCGCGATGAATCATGCGCCATTTGGCACACGCAATGGATTCCCGACGCAAGGAGTCTGAGTGCTACCGCCGGGCGGCCTCCTCCCCGAAGCGGCATAGCGCAAGCTAGACGGTCATCTCCTCCTCTGGGCCGCATGGGATGAGCTCAGAGTCGACGGATCTGGAGGTGCAGGTCTCGGATCCGTTGCCCGCCATGCCAGAGAAAGCCGGAGATCGCCCGCCGGGAGCCTGTATGGCGGAGGTGAGTGGAATGAAGTGGCTAGGGTTTGGTCCGGAAAGATGATGGAGTGGAATATATGTGGGGTCATGTAGGCTAGCGTGAGCAGGGTCTGACGTGGCGGACGCGCCCGGGCACAGCCTCCAAACGCTTGGGGGGACGCCTCAGCCGATCACTGACCGGTAAGAAAAATCTGGCCCAGACAAACGCCTCAAACGGGCTTCAAACGCCTGGGATGACTCGCTCAGGCGCATCCGCCACGTCGGACCTGACAGGCCTACCCCACCACAAATTGCATCAAATCCATCGCCTCGACCTACCGCACCCATTTGCTCTTTGCTCTCTTCTTTCTCCTCCTGGCCGCTCGTCTCGCAGCTCCGCCGCCACCCTTGCTCCACAACAGTTGCGAGCCTCAGCGGCGTCAGCACCAACACAACAGTCCTCTCTCCTGTCTTCGCCGCTGCGGGCATCGTCGCCAGCCTGACGCCACCGCGGTACGTCCACCAACTATCGGGTTGCCCCTTGCGTTTATGTGTTCAACACATTGTCCGACACAGTTTTTTGTGATTTATTCATAGAGAAAACATTGAATTCCGATACTTCGTCGGAAAAGGAGTATGGACCGATGGAGCATGATAAAATGATTGAAGATGAATTGTTCGATTCATTGGATTCCGAAGAAGAAATGGATATGATCATGCACATGAGCATGCAAGAGGAAATTTATCAGCAGGGGGTGCATATTCTCAACTTTAAGGGCTCAATCAAAGGGAGAAGAGTGATCTATCGGGATAGGATCGCCGGAGCAAGGCTACTGCACAGGGACTACTTTGCTCTGTACCCAACTTTTTCCCAAATGATTCATTCTTTGGTCGCCGTTTTCGTATGCGCAAACCATTGTTTTTGTGCATTGTGGAGGGAGTGAAGGTACACGATGACTGCCTCAAGCTCAACGGGTAGATGTTGCCAACTTTCTTTTTCTACTAAGCAGAAATGCAGAATGCTTGCACTTCGTAGTGCCGCAAATTTGTTTTTTACATGTGACATTGATGTGTATGATGGACGTGCATGAATTAGCATGTATTTGAGAGTCCGGATTTAAGGTATATGGCTGCCAGACAAGACATAAAAGGGATAAGTCGTCTGCGTCTTCGGGCGTGCCCGGGCGCGTCCACGAAAGTATAGGGCGCAGATTTGACAAGTGTGGCTGTAGATGCTCTAAGTGCCCCATTTTGTACCAGCAACTAAGAACTTGTCATTCGTAGTCTGATCCTCCGCCCACATGCTATGCTTATCGTCAGCCGCTGCCTCCAATGATGATCACATACACCGACTCTGTTTAAACTGTACCTACATATATACTGGTAGAGTGGTTTGGTGCATAAATACCACTCCTCTCAGAACGACAGTTTTTAGGACCATGGTGAGACCTTGCATCCACCTTCTCATGTACCGCGTGTTGGCCCATCTGAAAAGCAAGCACATAAGATACTGACTGGCCCATGATGACAAAACAATTTCTAGCCCTTCGTCCCAGATAAATGTGGCAGGCAAGGTGGTGGCTTCAATACACTGACACTCGCACTTATAAGTTCCTGTTGCCTGTCGAACCTACTTAGTGTAGGAAGGCAATTCGATTCAGAAAAGAAGTGTAGGAAGGCAATTCTGCTAAAGGAAATGAGACAAACATACGTAACCATTAATAAAATTTGCTCGCTCAAGGTGAGGTGGGTGGTGTTGTGGCAATAGAAAAGGGGTTCGCTCTGGTTTATCTAAAATAGGTGTGGAATTGATTCACTGGTACCAAGCAACATGTACCCTCAGTAGTACTATGTCTAATACTTTCGAAGTAAATTCATCGATATTTGGTCATCAATCGTGGCATCTTACATGTACCCACCCATCAACGTATACGCACTAGTAGAAAAAAGACCTAATATGAGACACATTAGTGCCGGTTTGGTTTTGAGCCGGCACTAATGTGTCCAATAGTACCGGTTCCAACGGCTAGCCGGCCGTTCTCATTAGTACCGGTTCGTGGCGAACCTATAGTACCGGTTCGTGCCACGAACCGGTACTAAAGAAGGTGGTGGCAGGGTGTTGTCAGTCTGGGGCCCGTCCAGCACCTTTAGTACCGGTTCGTGGCACGAACCGGTACTAAAGGTCGACGTACATAAACCCTTCGTCCCCCAGAGCCACTATGTTCTTCCCCTTTCCCCTCACTTCCTCTGTTCTTCCCCCTCTCTCCTCGAGCTCCTCACAAATTTTGCCCAAAATTTGTCAAGATTTGAAGGCCCCCATCCATTCAAATGATCACAAAGGTTAGCAACTTTGTCCTTTCAACTCTCATTGCTAGATTAGCTCTTGAAATGCTTTGTATAGTGATTAATTTGGGAGGAATAATTATATTTGCTAGTATTTGATTTATATGCAATTTGAGCACAAAAATAACACTTAGTTTGCATATGTAGGTGTGGTTTACTTAGTGCCTTCTAAATCTCCGTCGTAACCACCGTCGATCGCCCGCACCGTCCCGTCGCCGGCACCACCTTCTGGTGAGGCTCTTGTTCATGAATGTTTTACATTACCAAATTGATGTTTATGTGATTTGGATATATAGTTACTCGTATAATTATCTTACCCGTACGTTGTTTGTTATACATAGTGCCATGGTTTTGATATCCGTCCCCGTCAGCCCTCGTCCTTGTTATGATTCGGATGTGGTATATTCTCTTTTAAAACTAGTTGTTGCATTTCGTGTTTATGACAAATTATGCCCATCAAGTTGACATAGATATTTTTATCTAGGAGGTATGTGAATCGGAAATTACAACCGACCCTATTGTCAAGAGGTTAAATTTAGTTGAAAGAGAAAACGAGTATTTGAAAGAAAAATTGAAAAGAATTGAGGGGGAGAAGATGGAATTAGAGTTGCATGTTGCCGATGTCGTCGATGATCACAAGATCAAGATGGAGAAAATGAGGTTGAAGATTAGAAAGATTAGAAAATATGCCATTGATAGTGTGGCTTGGTATCATTATGTTGTTGGATCAATTGTTACCTTAATTGCGATCTTCATCGCATTTGTTTTTTGCATTTAAATTCTTTAGCTAGAAAGTTATTTGTATGTTGCATTTAATTAAGTGTTGTATATGAACTTTATGTATGAACTTTATGTATGAACTTGTATTAATTTGGTCTATTCGGTGTTGTGTAATGAAGATGAGCCGACAATGGATGTATGATGACAGATGCTCTCCCGAGTTCATTAATGGCGTGGATACTTTTCTGCTTGCCGCTGAGGCAAATAAGCGGGCGGATGGTTTTATGCCTTGTCCATGTGCTGGCTGTAAGAATGGTCACAGTTACTCTACGTCAAGAACCATTCACGTCCACCTATTTGAGTCTGGTTTCATGCCCCACTATAATGTTTGGACCAAGCACGGAGAAATATGGGTTATGATGGAAGACAATGAACAAGAAGAGGACGACGACGGCTATCCTAGCCATGGGTTCCCTGAATACGATGATACAACAATGGGGAAAGAAGCTGAGCCGGCAATGCAGAAAGAAGCTGAAGAAGAGGCATCAGATGAGCCCGCTGATGATCTAGGTCGGGCCATTGCCGATGCAAAGAGAAACTGCGCAAGTGATCTGGAGAGGACGAAGTTGCAGCGCATGTTAGAGGATCACAAGAAATTGTTGTACCCGAATTGCGAAGCTGACAAAAAAAGTTGGGCATCACACTTGAATTGCTGCAATGGAAGGCAGAGAATGGTGTATCTGATAAGGGATTTGGAAAGTTGCTGGTAATGATAAAGAATATGCTTCCAAAGGACAACGAATTGCCCGAGAGTACGTATGAAGCAAAGAAGGTTGTCTACCCTCTAGGGTTAGAGGTGGAAAAGATACATGCCCGCCCTAATGACTGCATCCTCTACCGCAGTGAGTACGAGGATTTGAATGCTTGCCCGGTATGCGGTGCATTGCATTATAAAATCAGTCGCGATGACCCTGGTGATGTCGAGGGTGAGCGCCCCAGGAAGAAGATTCCTGCCAAGGTGATGTGGTATGCTCCTATAATACCACGGTTGAAACGTTTGTTCCAAAACAAAGAGCATGCGAAGGCGATGCGGTGGCACACAGAAGACCGTAAGAAAGACAGAAAGTTGAGAGTACCCGCTGACGGTTCGCAGTGGAGAAAAATCGAGAGAAAGTACTGGGAGGAGTTTGCAGGTGACCCAAGGAACGTATGGTTTGGTCTAAGTGCAGATGACATTAATCCTTTTGGGGAGCAGAGCAGCAACCATAGCACGTGGCCTGTGACTCTATGTTTGTATAACCTTCCTCCTTAGTTGTGCATGAAGCGGAAGTTCATTATGATGCCAGTGCTCAACCAAGGCCCTAAGCAACCCGGCAACGACATTGATGTGTACCTAAGGCCATTAGTTGAAGAACTCTTACAACTGTGGAATGGAACAAGTGTACGTGCGAGGGATGGGCACATGGGGGAAGAATTTGACCTAAAGGCGTTGCTGTTCGTGACCATCAATGATTGGCCTGCTCTCAGTAACCTTTCAGGACAGACAAACAAGGGATACCGCGGATGCACGCACTGTTTGGATGATATCGACAGCATATATTTGAATATTTGTAAGAAGAATGTGTACCTGGGACATCGTCGATTTCTTCCGAGCAGGCATCCCGTAAGAAAGAACGGCAAGCATTTCAAAGGTGAGGCGGATCACCGGACGAAGCCTCGCCACCGTACTGGTGCTGATGTACATGATATGGTCAAGGATTTAAAGGTAATCTTTGGAAAGGGTCCTGGCGGACAACCTGTTCCGAAGGACGCTGACGGACGCACACCCATGTGGAAGAAGAAATCTATATTTTGGGACCTGCCATATTGGAAAGACCTAGAGGTCCGCTCCGCAATCGACGTGATGCACGTGATGAAGAATCTTTGCGTGACCCTGCTTGACTTTTTGGGCCTGTATGGGAAGACAAAAGGTACACCAGAGGCACGGGAGGACCAGCAACGTATGCACGGAAAAGACGACATACATCAGGGTCAGGCCAGCTACGCTCTTACCAAAGAAGAGAAGGAAATCTTCTTCGAATGCCTGCTCAGCATGAAGGTACCGTCTGGCTTCTCGTCGAATATAAAGGGAATAATAAATATGGTAGAAAAAAAGTTTCAGAACCTAAAGTCTCATGACTGCCACGTGATTATGACGCAACTCCTTCCGATTGCATTGAGGGGGCTTCTACCGGAAAACGTTCAATTGGCCATTGTGAAGCTATGCGCATTCCTCAATGCAATCTCTCAGAAGGTAATCGATTCATAAATCATACCAAGGTTACAGAATGATTTGGTGCAATGTCTTGTCAGTTTCGAGTTGGTGTTCCCACCATCCTTCTTCAACATCATGACACACGTCCTAGTTCACCTTTGCGAAGAGATTAACATTTTGGGTCCTGTATTTCTACACAATATGTTCCCCTTTGAAAGGTTCATGGGAGTCTTGAAGAAATATGTTCATAATCGTGCTAGGCCAGAAGGAAGCATCTTGAAGGGCCATGAAAATGAGGAGGTCTTTGATTTTTGTATTGACTTTATTCCTGATCTTAAGCCGATTGGTGTTCCTGAATCGCGGCTTAAGGACAGACTCAAAGGAAAAGGCACGCTAGGAGGGCAACAAATAATATGTATGGACGGGCATTCTCTCACTGAAGCACACTACACAGTTCTACAGAATTCCGCCTTGGTGGCTCCGTATATGGAGGAACACAAGAATTTTCTACAGTCCAAACACCCGGAGAAGTCTGACGACTGGATTACACGCGAACAAACGATGACTTTCGCCGGTTGGTTGCAGAAACGTGCCCTGAATGATGGCAATATTCAAAATGACATGTACTCGCTGTCCCAGTTACCATATTCGAATATAATGACTTTCAAAGGGTACCAGATAAATGGGAATAATTTTACACGATCGCCCAAGATAAGAAGAGCACCAACCAAAACAGTGGTGTCCGCTTTGATGCAACAACCAACACGGGAAAGGAAACATATTATGGATCAGGTGATTTGGAGGTCCCTTTATTTCAGTGCAAATGGGTCAATATGACACGAGGCAGGGTAACGGAAGACCCGCAGTACGGAATGACAACAGTGGATCTCAACAATCTTGCGTATGCAGACGAACCATTTGTCCTAGCCAATAATGTGGCGCAGGTTTTTTAGTGAAAGACATGTCTACCAGGCCGAGAAAAAGAAAAGATAAGGAAGCGAATGGATCATACGACGAGCCAAAGCGCCACATAGTTCTTTCAGGAAAAAGAAACCTCGTGCGAGTGGATGACAAGACAGACATGTCAGAAGATTATGAAAAGTTTGATGAAATTGCTCCATTCACAGTGAATATTGACCCGAGCATCCAGTTAAATGATGAAGATTTTCCCTGGCTACGGCGCAAAGGGACACACGAGAAGAAAAAGTTTCACACCCAAAGATCTGGGATGTGATCGGCTTCACTATCATCACTTTCTTCTGTGTTTCACACCCAGGAGGGAATGTCTGTAATAGTTAGGGTAGTTAATTGTGTGTTTTGGCATTTGAAATGAGAAGAAATTTTATGTGCAAACAAATTCTTTTTCATGCATTTACTGATTTTTTTTCCAGCTAAATGACCCTAAAATTGAAAAGCATTTGAAAAGAACTCAGAAAAGGTTGAAAGTTGGCATGGTATCATAATTTCATACAATAGCATGTGCAAAAAAGTAGAGAGGGTTACGGCAAAAACTGGATACACTTCGTGTACAAAATGGACAATCTTTTTTGAAGTATCAGGGTTTCCAACGAAAACTGAAATGTTACAAAGGCATTTCATTTTTTAAATAATCTAAGCATTACCAAATTGAATATAATGATAAAACACACTAATATTAAACATAAAAAAAAGAATCACTGAAAAATCTTTTTCCAAAGTTAAGTTATTCACAAACTAGTGATTCACACAAATTTCAAATAATTCAAAATTTAAACTATTCAAATTTGAAAACTGCCGGCACTAACAAATCAAAGTTTGTAAATTTTTATACCTAAAGCAAAAATATTCACAAAGACTCTAAATACAGCAAAAAACAACTCAAAAATAGATAAAACAAATAAAAGCAAAAAAAATAAAAAAATAAAAAAGCCCGCCTACTGGGCCAAAGCGGCCTGCATACGACTAGAAACTCAACCTTTTGTTGGGCCAGGATGCAGGCCCGCAAAGGCCCAGTAGGCCCACATGGCAGCAATGAATTGGTAGGCCCAGTAGGCCTGCTTAGGAGAGGAGCTCGAGAGAGCTACCGCACTGGGGCTTATAAACCAGTGCGGTAGCCCTTCGACTAGCGAGGTGGGACTAAACTTGCCGCACCGCACTGCGCCAGCGCACCCCCTTTAGTACCGGGAGGTGGCACCAACCAGTACTAAAGGGGGGGGGCTTTAGTACCGGTTGGAGCCACCACCCGGTACTAAAGGGGGCGCGCTTCCCGCCGCTTGGCCTGGCCAAAACAGACCTTTAGTACCGGTTGGTGGCTCCAACCGGTACTAAAGGTCCATTCTATATATACAACACTTGAAAAAAATTCAGTTTTCCTCTGTTCTTGCCTCTGTTTCCTCCCTCCGTCGCGCTGCCCTGCCCCGATCGTCGCCGCCCCCGCCCCTCGTCGCCGACCCCGGCCGTCCCCGCCCCTCGTCGCCGCCCCCGTAGACGTCGCCGCCCCGTCCGTCCCCGTCCCCGTCGTCCCCGTCGCCG
>NC_057807.1:551276674-551279161 GCF_018294505.1 Triticum aestivum
GCCGCCCCGTCGTCGCCTCGACGGTGAGCTCGCCCCGGCCGCCAATGTCCACACACACACAGTACTACACACACACACACACACTACACACACACACTACACACTACACACACATTAGTTTGTTTGTTATAAATTTTTCTGTTTTTTAGTTATAGAAATGTTAGAAATTATTCTGTTTTTTAGTTATATAAATATTAGAAATGTTAGTTTTATAGAAATGTTATAAATATTTTCTGTTTTTTAGTTATAGAATATTTATAGAAATGTTAGCAATTTTTCTGTTTTTTAGTTATATAAATATTAGAATTGTTATGGAAATGTTAATTATATAATCATGAAATTTTAGAATTAGTTTTAGTTAGATGAATTAGATTAATGTCAAATTGTTAGAATTTGCATATATATACAATTTTAGTTATCACAATCCAATTATTTAAAAAATGTTACTTTTTGCGGGCGTATAGTATTTGTTCTCGACGATATGCCCGGCCCGCATCCTCGCCGTCGACCCGTTCGCGACGACGTCATGCTTCAAGGGACCCATGTCCGGGACTGGGCTCCGCCAGGCTGGCACTGGGAGGTGCTACCTGGAGGGGCGCACAGCTTGGTGAGGAACCCGACCTCGGGTCCCATCGTCGACCCTAATCTTCTTTGGTGGCGTTCGCGTGGGCCACATTCGGTGCAGAGGCAGCCGGTCCCGCCGGAGGTGGTGCGTCGCCGTGTCAGGGAGGAAGATGAGCACGTCCATCGCTACATGGCTGCTATGGACGACGTCAGGTTCTTCACTACTTGGCGGGTTCTTTGGGCAGATGACCGGAGATATGATCCTGTGATGGTTCCTTCTCTTTGGGTGTGCACCGCCCGCGCCCCAGGAACCGCGAGTGGCGCCCTAGATTCTTCTGTAGTACTCGATCTTTATTAGGTACCTAGCCAGTGATGTATTCGATATATAGTATTCGAGACGATGTATTCGAGATTATATATATTAAGACGATGATGTATTCGAGATTATATATTCGAGAGGATGTATTCGAGATTCAGATTTTCCTTATTGATTAATTGCATCCATGCATTGTAATTTGAATACTAAATTTTTTTATATTTCTTCTATATCATTAGTAAAGTAAAAGCTATGGCGGACAATACCGGCAGAGAGACAGAAGAGGAATTGTTCGACATCATACGCAGCCCTCACAGGCTAGATGATCTGAATGAAGCAGATGACGGATCCCAATATCTTAACAATACCGCAGAGGATGATGAAAAGATATTCGATCTCGACGACCGGGCTGATGAAGTCATGAACTATGATTATGATTATGACACAGACAATGTTTGTGATGACACAGACAATGCCGATCTTCAAATAACAAACACTACCGGTGAGGTATATTTATATAAGCATGCATCATGGTGATCATCAAATGTTTTTTTATTGAAGATATATTAACGAATCGATCTTTCTTCTTTCAGCCCTCCGGATCGAGCAAATCTGCTTCTACAGACAGCAAGACAAAGCGAGGCCCGGGCAGATTGTTGAAGGATGGTGTAAAGTACCACATCGAATCCATCAAACCTAGTGGTGAACCCCTCACGCCTAAGAACATTGCGAACAAGTGGACTCGTCAGTGCGGAGTTCTTGTGAAGGACAAACTCCCGATCTCCATTCAAGAATGGAAAGAGCCAAAGACTAAACGTCCAGGTGTTACTTGGGTCGATGGCAGAGCCAAAGAAGACCTGGTGAAATCTCTGATGGAACATTTCACCCTACCAGATCATTTCACTAAAGCAGATGTGGACAAAGTCAAGGCCGCTGCTCTTAAGAAGATGGCAATTGCATTCAACACCCACAAGAAAACTGTATGAGCCAACTACCTCGCTAATGAAAGGAAGACTCCAGATTTCAAGGGAACACTAGAGAAGCAAAGAGAACATTGGGACGATTTCGTGACCTTCAAGGATTCAGAAATATCTAAGGAACGGTCGATGAAAAACAAGGCAAATGCCGCAAGAAAGACGCAGTTCCATAGGCTGGGTCCAGGTGGCTACGCGGTGGCATTGCCTAAGTGGGATAAGTCTGAGCAAGAGATGGAGGATGCAGGGGTCACTCCGGTTACCCGGCACTGGCCCCCCAGGTGCAGAACTTGGTTCTATGCGCATGGGGGGGCGTTGGACCCGAAGACATGCATGGTTTCGAAGAAGGCAAGTCTAAAAGGAGCCGAACAAAAGATAATTGACGCAATAGAAGAAGCTCGAGCGGGGGTGTTCACGCCCAACAGAGAGAACGACGAGCTTACGCGCGCCCTGGGAAATATTGAACACCCGGGAAGAACACGAGGCATGGGTGTTATTCCCTGGTATGAGGGCTTTTCGGACTGGAATGACGACTACAGGTCCCGTGCAAGAAATAAGATGGAGGAGGAGAAGAAGAGGAAGCTGGAATGACGTCGCCGCCCCGTCCGTCCCCGTCCCCGTCGTCCCCGTCGC
>NC_057807.1:551279679-551285278 GCF_018294505.1 Triticum aestivum
ACACACACACACACTACACACACACACACTACACACTACACACACATTAGTTTGTTTGTTATAAATATTTCTGTTTTTAGTTATAGAAATGTTAGAAATTAATTCTGTTTTTTAGTTATATAAATATTAGAAATGTTAGTTTTATAGAAATGTTATAAATGTTTTCTGTTTTTTAGTTATAGAAATATTTATAGAAATGTTAGCAATTTTCTGTTTTTTAGTTATATAAATATTAGAATTGTTATGGAAATGTTAATTATATAATCATGAAATTTTAGAATTAGTTTTAGTTAGATGAATTAGATTAATGCCAAATTGTTAGAATTTGCATATATATATATATAGAATTTTAGTTATCACAATCCAATTATTTAAAAAATGTTACTTTTTGTGGGCATATAGTATTTGTTCTCGACGATATGCCCGGCCCGCATCCTCGCCGTCGACCCGTTCGCGACGACGTCATGCTTCAGGGGACCCATGTCCGGGACTGGGCTCCGCCGGGCTGGCACTGGGAGGTGCTACCTGGAGGGGCGCACAGCTTGGTGAGGAACCCGACCTCGGGTCCCATCGTCGACCCTGATCTTCTTTGGTGGCATTCGCGTGGGCCACATTCGGCGCAGAGGCAGCCGGTCCCGCCGGAGGTGGTGCGTCGCCGTGTCAGGGAGGAAGATGAGCACGTCCATCGCTACATGGCTTCTATGGACGACGTCAGGTTCTTCACTACTTGGCGGGTTCTTTGGGCAGATGACCGGAGATATGATCCTGTGATGGTTCCTTCTCTTTGGGTGTGCACCGCCCGCGCCCCAGGAACCGCGAGTGGCGCCCTAGATTCTTCTGTAGTACTCGATCTTTATTAGGTACCTAGCCAGTGATGTATTCGATATATAGTATTCGAGACGATGTATTCGAGATTATATATATTAAGACGATGATGTATTCGAGATTATATATTCGAGAGGATGTATTCGAGATTCAGATTTTCCTTATTGATTAATTGCATCCAAGCATTGTAATTTGAATACTAAATTGTTTTATATTTCTTCTATATCATTAGTAAAGTAAAAGCTATGGCGGACAATACCGGCAGAGAGACAGAAGAGGAATTGTTCGACATCATACGCAGCCCTCACAGGCTAGATGATCTGAATGAAGCAGATGACGGATCCCAATATCTTAACAATACCGCAGAGGGTGATGAAAAGATATTCGATCTCGACGATCGGGCTGATGAAGTCATGAACTATGATTATGATTATGACACAGACAATGTTTGTGATGACACAGACAATGCCGATCTTCAAATAACAAACACTACCGGCGAGGTATATTTATATAAGCATGCATCATGGTGATCATCAAATGTTTTTTTTATTGAAGATATATTAACGAATCGATCTTTCTTCTTTCAGCCCTCCGGATCGAGCAAATCTGCTTCTACAGACAGCAAGACAAAGCGAGGCCCGGGCAGATTGTTGAAGGACGGTGTAAAGTACCACATCGAATCCATCAAACCTAGTGGCGAACCCCTCACGCCTAAGAACATTGCGAACAAGTGGACTCGTCAGTGCGGAGTTCTTGTGAAGGACAAACTCCCGATCTCCATTCAAGAATGGAAAGAGCCAAAGACTAAACGTCCAGGTGTTACTTGGGTCGATGGCAGAGCCAAAGAAGACCTGGTGAAATCTCTGATGGAACATTTCACCCTACCAGATCATTTCACTAAAGCAGATGTGGACAAAGTCAAGGCCGCTGCTCTTAAGAAGATGGCAATTGCATTCAACACCCACAAGAAAACTGTATGAGCCAACTACCTCGCTAATGAAAGGAAGACTCCAGATTTCAAGGGAACACTAGAGAAGCAAAGAGAACATTGGGACGATTTCGTGACCTTCAAGGATTCAGAAATATCTAAGGAACGGTCGATGAAAAACAAGGCAAATGCCGCAAGAAAGACGCAGTTCCATAGGCTGGGTCCAGGTGGCTACGCGGTGGCATTGCCTAAGTGGGATAAGTCTGAGCAAGAGATGGAGGATGCAGGGGTCACTCCGGTTACCCGGCACTGGCCCCCCAGGTGCAGAACTTGGTTCTATGCGCATGGGGGGGCGTTGGACCCGAAGACATGCATGGTTTCGAAGAAGGCAAGTCTAAAAGGAGCCGAACAAAAGATAATTGACGCAATAGAAGAAGCTCGAGCGGGGGTGTTCACGCCCAACAGAGAGAACGACGAGCTTACGCGCGCCCTGGGAAATCTTGAACACCCGGGAAGAACACGAGGCATGGGTGTTATTCCCTGGTATGAGGGCTTTTCGGACTGGAATGACGACTACAGGTCCCGTGCAAGAAATAAGATGGAGGAGGAGAAGAAGAGGAAGCTGGAGGAGGAGCAGAGGAAGCAGGACGCAGAACGTCTTCAAGGCCTAGAAGCAAGGCACGCGGACCTGGCACTCAAATTCCAGTAGCAGCAGCAGCAGATCGACTCACTTAGCCAGGAAAGGGGGTCTCAGCAGCGGCAGCAGCAAGCGGATGATCGTCCAGCATTGGATAGCACCGTCCCATCCATGCCGAGAAGCAGCGTTGGTTCTGCCCCGGGCGACACACTGCTGGATACATACCATGTGGATGACATCATAGAGAACACTAACTGTGAGCTACACTCCAAAATGAAGAACATATCCATGAAGGTGGCGGACGGTGTTGCTTTTCCAGTTACCCCCGAAGTAACCTACCATTGCATCCCGATTCCAGAGGGCTATGCTCGTGTTATGGTTGATGAAGTGGTGGACCCATATTCGGGGCTAACGCTTGACATTCCTGGAGGTGAAGACGAGCGTACACTCGGAGAGGCCATACATCGTATCATCCTATGGAGAAAGGATTGCATAATCTTTCGAAGTCCACCGACACCACGTCGTCTGCCGACTCCTCGAAGTCCGCCACCGAGTCAGCAGACTCCCGCTCCTCCAAGTCCACGAACGCGTGAGACGACTCCTCCTTGAAGTCCGCCACCTCCTCCAAGTCCCCGAACGCGTGAGCTGACTCATCCGGTTTCAAGCCCGGCATAGCGTCATGCCACTTCTCCGGTTGCAAGTCCGGCACCGTGTCAAGCCACACCTCCTGCTACAAGTCTGACACATCGTCAGGCCACTTCTCCTGGTCCAACTCCACGTCAGCCATCTCCGCCGTCTCAGCAATCGCAGAGGAGACATCCCGCAGCTTTGGTGCGTAGCGGTACGAGTCGAGATAGTTCAGGAAGTACAGGCGAAGGCAAGCGATATAAATATGGTCCAAGCCTCGCTCCTCTTCCTCAGAGGCCTTACGACATGACTAAGGAGCAAAACACAGCCATAGTGCAAGCCCAAGTGGACGCCCATTTTGGACTGAAACCGGCACCGACGCCAAAGGAGAAAGTGCCTGAGAAAGTAATTGACCACTTCATTTGTATGGCTAGAGAACCAGCTCCCAAGCCTGTTGACTCGGACTATGAGCGCCAAATCAGAAAGGCACATCGAGCACGACTACAGAAGGAAGCGAGCTCAAGCTCGAGCCAACAAGCAGCTGACAAAAAATGCGGGAAAACCGTTCCCCAGTTGGGAGAACAGGCGGCGCAAGCGATCCCTCCACTTGTTGTGCCAACAACACATGAGAGGAGTAGTACGCGCGCCAAATATTATTGTGGGCAAACCGTTAGCGTTCCCCAGCATGGCAATATGGTAATAACAGAGGATCATATAATGCAGGCTCAAATGGTCAATATCTCTGTTGGACAACTCCTCAAAATCGAGCCCATGCCTATGCTTAAAGAATCGGAAATAGCATGGCAATATGTCCGGGGCAAACCTTTGGTCCATCCAGACAAGGTCAAGGACCTCCCAACGAGAATGTATCAATTACATCAATGGTACATGAACATTACCAAGATTTCCAATCGAGAGTCCCTCATGGTGAATGTCAAGCATGAGCATTATTACCATGAGAAAGCTCTGGCCATTGAGTATCCAGAACTATTTCAGTTATTTAATCAAGACGCACTTGACAAGTCTATCGTCAGTTGCTATTGTCTGTAAGTGATTTCTTTCTGTAATTTAAGTCTCAAGCTAGTTATGTAGTGATAATTTTGATCAATCATTACATGTAATTATCCTCACTATATTCTTTTTCTGTGGTATTATATGCATGGTGAAGATGTATGAAATGAAAAAAGTTGGACGCTATGGCGTTGGGTTCATTGACCCAAATACCATTAATCAGGACATATGGGAGATTGAACATTGTAAAGCTGCTGTAGATGAAAGCATGCTAGAGTCCTTGAAGCGCCTCAATACCTTCGAAGATATACTACTTCCTTACAACTTCCCGTGAGTCACGCTGTCTTGTACTACAAATTCTGTTTTTGCTTACTAGCTAGCTAGATGTTAATAATTAAGTGTATATGGTTTACGGTAGTTGATTAATTTTATGCACATGCCCGCTTAATTAAGACATGCAAATGTGTGCGTATGCAGTTGGCACTGGGTCTTGATAGACATTAACGTTGAGGAAAGAAAAGTTGAATTACTGGACTCACTAACTAAAGAAGATAAAGACTACATCATCGTGAAGGGGATAGTCAACAGGTAATTTTAATCATTATTAACTATTAGTTCCTGATATGAACTATATTTAATAACCCCTTTATTAATTTTCTTTCTCGGCGGGCAGGGCATGGGCAAAGTTCATCGCCGTGACTCCAGGAGAATGGAAAAAAAATTGTTTTGGCATCGACCCAAGGTAAGTAATTAAGTAGTACTAGCTAGCTACCATCTTTTTAATTCTTGTTTCAATATTACTAATTAATTATTATGCTTGATTAATCATTAGCTGATTCAATTTCATTCTCGTAAAGGCCCTAAGGCAGGCGAAAGGGAATAATCTGTGTGCATACTACGTTTGCGAGAACATTCGCATGATGACGTGCGAAAGGAGTAGATCTGATAGACATGACTGGGTACGTTTTTGTCAGAACACTATTCACACCATTATCGATATCTAGTCACACAACTAACACACATGCATATTGATCTCCTTCTTAACAGTTCAGATCAGTGCGGGATAAGCTCCTACCATCGGACCACATACAAGCACTTCAAGAGGAAATAGCCGGATTTTTGCTCGACCATGTCATAGATCCGAAAGGAGAATACTATTACCCGCTACCGCCCCCATGAACCACTTGTCATCGTGCTCCGAAGACACCAAGGCAACATGTAGTAGAAATTGTATATGTATATACATTTGTATATGTGTGAATAGTTAATGGTGTTGGCTGTGAGACATTCGATGATATTATATATATATATATATGCGGTTGTACATACGAGAAAATCTATTTAATATATATGCATAACGTGTACAATTTTTAGTATCGTCAAATACCAGCAAACAAAAAAGAATTAAATGAAAAATAAAGCCAAATTGAAAACACAAAATTAAAACAAAAATTAAAAAAACACCCAAACATTTAGTACCGGTTGGTGTTACCAACCGGTACTAATGTTCTACACGCACACGGGCCTGACTCGTGCCACGTGTTTGCACTTTAGCGCCGGTTCGTGACGAA